>NC_086447.1:53456147-53756147 GCF_028390025.1 Pseudophryne corroboree | reverse complement strand
GGTCAGGCTGCAGGAGGGGAGGGTTATGTTCAGGAGCGGAGGATCAGGCTGCAAGAGGGGAGGTTTAGTCTGCAGGAGGGGTGGGTCAGGCTGCAGGAGGGTAGGGTTATGCTGAAGGAGGGGAGGGTCAGGTTGCAGGAGGGGAGGGTTATGCTGAAGGAAGGGAGGGCTGCAGGAGGGGAGGGTTATGTTGCAGGAGGGGAGGGTTAGGCTGTATGAGTAGGGGAGGGTCAGGCTGCAGGAGGGGAAGTTTAGTCTGCAGGAGGGGAGGGTTATGCTGCAGGAGGGGAGGTTTATACCCCTTTCACATCGCACAAATAACCCGGTATCGACACGGCATATTGCCGTGTCGACACGGGTCAGTGTGCGATGTGAAAGCACTTTCCAAGAATTAGCGGGTCGTCTGACCCGGTAATTCAACCCGGTATAAAAGAAGGATTATACCCGGGTTGAATACCGGGTCAGGTGCAGTGTGAATGGGAGCCGCGTCGATGCGACACGGTTCCCATTCACAGCATAGGGAGAGGCGGCGCAGGAGATGAGCTCAACTCCCAGCGCCGCCTCCACTCCCGCCCCTGCTGCGCCCCCCCCCGCTGCTATGGCAACCGACCCGGTATATTGCTGGGTCGGAAAGCCAGCAAAGGAGCGCAAATGCCGATAAGGACACGTTTCTTTTACCGGGTGGGATCCGGCATTTGCGATCTGAATGCGGTATTAGTCTGCAGGAGGGGTGGGTCAGGCTGCAGGAGGGTAGGGTTATGCTGAAGGAGGGGAGGGTCAGGTTGCAGGAGGGGAGGGTTATGCTGAAGGAAGGGAGGGCTGCAGGAGGGGACGGTTATGTTGCAGGAAGGGAGGGTTATGCTGCAGGAGGGGAGGGTTAGGCTGTATGAGTAGGGGAGTGTCAGGCTGCAGGAGGGGAGGGTCAGGCTGCAGGAGAGGAGGGTTATGCTGCAGGAGGGGATGGTTAGGTTGCAGGAGGGGACAGTTAGGCTGCAGGATGGGAGGGTCAGGCTGCAGGAGGGGAGGTTTAGTCTGCAGGAGGGGAGGGTTATGCTGCAGGAGGGGATGGTTAGGCTGCAGGAGGGGAGGGTCAGGCTGCAGGAGAGGAGGGTTATGCTGCAGGAGGGGAGGGTTAGGTTGCAGGAGAGGACGGTTAGGCTGCAGGAGGGGAGGGTCAGGATGAGGGAAGGAGGTTTAGGTTGCAGGAGGGGAGGGTTAGGTTGCAGTAGGGCAAGGTCAGTCTGCAGGAGGGGAGGGTTATAGTTTCTGACCACCGCTGGATCAGGTGACCGTCAAAACTCTGGATCCGCTGACCGCCAGACCCAGAAGACACGGTGGGCCTAATTCAGAGTTGATTGCAGCAGCAAATTTATTAGCAGTTGGGCAAAACCATGTATGTGCACTGCAGGTGGGGCAGATGTAACATGTGCAGAGAGAGTTAGATTTGGGTGGGGTGTGTTCAAACTGAAATCTAAATTGCATTGTAAAAAAGCAGGCAGTATTTACAGGCCCATCTTAACAGCAGTGTAGGCCCCAGGGCACAGCAATGCACTGGGCCCCCTACCCATCCTCCAGCGGTAGGGGTGGGGGGTGCTATCAGCGGCAGCTTTGATGTCCCGCCGGCGTTAGGGGATGTTCTATCTTCCACTCACCATGTAGGACCTGGAGCAGTAATTTCTACTAATTATGCCTTTACTGCACAGATGGGGCTAAACTGTTGAAGGGGGCATTGGGCTGAATAAAGAAGCCCTAGTACATGACTTCCAGGGTGGTAGGGGAGGGGTAATACGCAGGGGAGGGGTGGAGAGTGGAGTGGTCTTAATATTTATCAATTTCCGGTGGGAGGGCAGCTTACTTGACTGCAGATATCTCAAGTTCCTGAAAATAGATTTCCTAGCTTTGTATGGGATAAAAAAAAACTAGAGAGTCCCACCTGTCAGGAGGTACTGAGGACACCTTTCAGAAGGTTCTGGGGACTTGGGGATCAGAGTTCAGGAGCCAGAGCAATTCACCAATGAAAATCTAAAACTGCATACCAGGCGTGTGGAGCTGGAGCAGGGACCAGCTGCTTGAAGGCTAATATCTCTTGTTCTGGCCATAGTAGAGACAAGCTGCCAGTGTCCACCAAAAGGGGAGAGGCACAGCTTTAGGAGTATACCCTCAGAAAAACTCTAAGTCTGACAGAACCCAAGATATCTGGCTGGGAAGAGCAATTAACAGGCTTGGATGGGGACCACTGTTTTCAAGTTGGATATCTCCGGTTCCCCAAGGCTGATTTTCAAAAATCTAGTACCCCTGGAAAGAGGGGACTCTCAGCTATCAGCCTAGGGCCCTTATACTCCTGGGGCCCTTGGGCAAGAGCCCATTGAGCCCATACGAAAAGACAGCCCTGAGTATTTACCCTGCACAGAAACAAAATAACCCACCCAAATCTAACTCTCTCTGCACATGTTATATCTGCCCCCCTGCAGTGCACATGGTTTTGCCCAACTGCTAACAAATTTGCTGCTACGATCAACTCTGAATAACCCCCTGTATGTCATGCTGCATGTTGACATTAAGCCCATTTTGACATTATGTCCTCATTATGAATGCCGACACAATTATTGTCTACAAAACAAACCTAGCCCAACCTAATTAATGTGTTTAAGGTCAATACAATGATTTATCCGTTAGCGTGTGCTCCAGCGTGCTTCAATAAACCAGCACTACTAGATAAGTAATTGGGCTTTATCTGCTGGTGTGTCCCTCTATAGCTCTGGAACGGGATGTACTTAAAATGCCGACTGTCAGGATCCCGGCGTTCAGGATACTGACGCCGGAATCCCGCCAGCCGACAGCCAGAATCCTGGCGTAACAGGGTTATTCCCACTCGTGGGTGTCCACTAAGCACGCAGTGTGGGGAGCACATCGAGCCTGCAAGGGCACTCTTAGCGCTCGCCCCGCTGCCGGTATCGTGGCGGGCAGGATGCCACTGTTGGGATATTGACAGACAGCATCCCTCCTGCTGGGATACCGTATCACACACCCCTGGCACCAGGCTTGGACTGGCCCACAGGGGTACAGGGGAAACCACCGGTGGGCCCTAGGGCACTGGTTGGCAGCTCAGCAGACTGGCAGCATGTCCCTCCGGCAGGGGTTAGCGGTGCTGCTATGGAGCCAGGGCTTCTGTGTACAGGCTGGACTGTGTTCCTGGCGGCCATATTGGATGTGGGCAAAAAGCCTGTCTTGCCCACACTTCACCAATTTATCACTTTCCTGTGGCCAATTAGCTCCGAGCAGCTGCTATAAGACAGGAAGGCCTGGAGGAGGGAATTTCCAGTGCAACGTCTTTCGCAGTATCTGTGAAGCTAGTTCTCTGTGCTCCCGCAGCGTCTCCAGGGTCAGGTTCTTGTTACAGCAAAGTACCCAAGCCTCCTGATATAGCCTTACGCAGACTGCCGACTCTGTTCCTGTGTCCTACCCAGCTACCTGTTCCGGACGCCGCAGTAACCAGCCTTTGGAAATCCTCCTTTTAAGTACTGGGTCACGGTTCCGATATCCTCAGCCACCCGCTAACCTACAGTTGTATCTCTATTCAACTGTCTTTGGCGAACCCTGTTAAACTACTCCAAGTAATAAATGCGCAAGACCTCCATCCGTCCCGCTCGTTTGTTATTCAGAGATCCAAGTGCACCAGAATCATCTTCCCCAAATCCGGATCCACAAGAATCCTCAGACGTGACATAGTCAAACCAATGAGGTGGCAGGCCACACCCCCTCTGCAGACTGGCCACACCCCTAAACATGGGCCCCTACCACTGCATTCCCCTGGTGGGCCCTACATGCCCCAGTCCGACACTGCCTGGTACACCTGTGGTAAAGCAGCCCCTGGTAGTGCCTCGTCGGTTATTTTCGTAACTTGTAGCCATGAGAAGAAATGAACACTGGACACGACTATACACGTATGCATGCTACATGCGCCGTTCATCAGGATCTTCCAGAGTTAAAAGACTTTACTGCTCTGTTCCATTGTAATACCATTGTGAAACTCCCAGTCACCTATCACATGCATCTACACGAGACTGGTTCTCCCACAGTGTGTGCTCCCAGACATGTGCCTCTGAACATCAAGAACAAAGTATTAGCATAGTTAAATCAGCATGACAGCACTGGGCGTTATTACTCCAGTGCAGGGATGGATTAAGCGTTGGGGGGGGGGGGGCATTTAAGACAGGGGGGCCCGGGGATGAGGACCTCTCAACATGACCCATTCCAGTAGGGACAAAATGCTCTCTACCTGGACTTTGCTCTCTGTAGCCTCTGTACTACTTACACACTGGGACAGGACTCTCTGTTTGTGTCTCTCTCTAGACACTAATACTCTCATTAGATAACAGGTTATACAAGACACCCAGGTGGGGGGGGGGGGGAGAAGCTGGAATCCCTGGGTCACTTACACCTCTCTCCCCCCTCCTAGCTCTCCTCTGGTAGGGAAGCTCCATTGGTAGCTCATGAATCCTGATACTCCTGTGTCTCTGCCTGTCTTGCATACTGTCCTGCTCACATTCTGGTTGCCTGGTTCTGCTGCTGCACAAGCGGGAGAGCTAGTGATGTCAGTGTGCTCTGACTGGGAGGCCCCCCTGACAGAGGGGAGGCTCGGGGTACAGTATCCCCTGCATCCCCATCTTAATCTGGCTATGTTCCAGTGGTAGAAGCCACCTCGAGGGAATTGGCTGTGATTGCCTCAGTAAAAAATGGTTCGGTTTGCGTTGTTCCTGTGCATCGGGACAAAGCTCTGATGAGACCGCATCACTTCCTCAGAACAGTACAGCAAGTAATAGCTGATAAGTAATATGCAAACATATTTACCACTCTGCGTGCCAAATGTGGATTTTGGCAGATCACACTGGACAAGGAATCATTTAAGTGTCAAGGCTATGCTCACTTCTGGTGCGGTGTTACAATTTTTTGATGTGCATGTTCCCTATGTGATCTCCGCCGATGCCACCCAGCATGGTTTTGGTGCTGTCTTTAAACAAAGTAACGAACTCAACGGCTTTGCTTTCAGGTCCCTTACTAAGACTCTGAGGTCAATGTACTAAGCCTTGGATGGAGATAACATGAATAGAGATAAAGTACCAGCCAACCAGCTCCTGTCGTTTTTCAAAGACAGCCCGGGACATGGCAGTTAGGAGCTGATTGGCTGGTACCTTATCTCCATCCACTGTATCTCCCTCAAAGTCATATGTTTTAAAAGTTCACCAAGGGGCGTCCAGTGCTGGTTTAGACAGACCAACACCCCCTGATTACTATTCTCCGCATGCTCCTGTAAACTGCCTCAGCACAAATTCAATGTTTCATGCTCAAGCTCCTAAAGATCTGGATGTGGTCTACAATGGACCTCCATGTCATTGACATCTTATCACGAGCTCACCTCCCAGACTCAGGAGTCCCTGATGCTGATGATGACCTAAATGTCATGGAATTTGATGTCCTCTTCTCCAGGAGCTTGGAGGAGCTTTGTGAAGAGACACTCACGGATGTTCCCTGCCAGCAGTTCTCATGTTGTCCTGCAATGAACTAGCCCTCACAGATGGAATCCTCCTGAGTAGTCAGCATTTTGTGATACCCTATGCCTTCAAGGTTTCTATGCTCAGCAGGCCCAGCAGGGGCGCCCTGAATGCGAGGCCACCATACAGCGGGCTAAGGATGCCCTGTTTTGGCCCTCTATGGCTGCTAACATTGAGGGGTTGTTTCTGCCTGTGGCCCCTGCAATGCTTTTACATGCCCATCATGCCAAGGAACTGCTCGCTCTCCATGAGGTTCCTGACCTTCCTTGGTCCAACGTTGCTGCAAATCTCTTTGAACGGAAGGGGTAAGAGCACCTTGTGTTAGTGGATTCATATTCCGGATGGTTCAATCTTACAAGTGCCACAGTCATCAACACAATGAAAAGACACTTTTCTGCACATGGTATAAGCTACTTACTGACAATGCCATGCAGTTCATGAGTGGTGAGTTCCAGACTTTCACTGAATGGGACATCTCACATGTCACCGGCAGTCCTCACTATACACATCAGTGGGTATCATTAATCCTAACCCCTAACCCTCCCCCAATGCCTAAACCTAACCTCTCCTCCTGGAGCCTAACGATAATCCACTAGTGCCATGTTCAATGTCAATATTTCAACAATACTGATATAACTGTCAATACTGCGATGTCGACATTTCAACATCAACATTGTATATGTTGATATTATAACCACATCCCTTCCCATCATTGACTGGCAGCCCAGGCAAATTATATCCACGGCCTATTTAAGATATGGCATACGTCTTAAAAATGTCACCCATCCAGGGGCAGTAATTGATCTTCAGCCCTCTCTCCCTTCTAAATAGTCATCATTTGCTGATGTCTTCTGTAAGTGCAGGAGGACAACTATCTACCATTCAACCATCCCTTTGATGGTGCAATCAACTTAATTCCAGGTACCACTCCTCCTCCTAGAGATCAAGTGCATCTTCTTTCAGTGCCTGACCTTTAAGTCATGCCAGTCAGATAGCAATTGGGAAAATTTGGAAAATAGATATAGACCTACTTCTCCTGTTGATGCTATTTTTGTTGTTGTTTTGGTATGGTTTATATGGGGGTTTGAACAATATTCTCATAGGGTCAAAATCCCTCACCATTAATATCACAACTCTTAGCCACATTTGAGGTGCTACCATGTTTTCCAAAGTTGAAGAATGTCCATATCCTCATTAAGATAAAGAAAGGTGATGAGCAGAAGACTACTTCCAACTCTTGCGGCTGTCATTATGAGCATCTTGTCATGCCGCTCAGTTTTTAAAAATGCCCTGGCTGTCTTTCAGCATTTCTTTAACGAGACCTTTCGCAACTATCTTTAGCCTCATGGTGATGTCCATCAGGATGGTATCAAGATCGAATCCACAGGCCTGGTCTCTCCATGTGAAAACTGTCCTTCAGAATCTTTGTGAGAATATGTGGGGGGGAATCTGCAATCTATTGACAATTTATCATTGTTCCATCACAGGTCTCACTTCCCTAAGTGGCAAAACCTGTACTTAATATTAAGGTCCTCAATTAGGCCTGCTCCGTAGCCACGGTTCTTGAAATTCCAGATTCTCTCTACCAGGAAGTCAATGCCTCTTGGAGGGTACAAAACACTAGATGACTGTTGCCAAAACCTGCTTAACGAATAGTAATCCAGAGTAGGATATAAAATGTATCTCCCGATGCTAACAATAAGGACAATTGTGGCAAATATTTAGCAATCAGCTTAAAGACGTGTGTAGCTGAACCTGGTTATTCAGCATGGTGGCATAGGAGTCAGGATAATAGATCTTGATCACAGTGCCGATGGTGCAATTGGCAGTTAAGGGTCCCTCGCCCCTCCACGCTGTATAGACTGGCCACAGCGTACTTGAAGTGGCAGGACCCGCGGCCAGCAGAAAGCCCGCTGACAATCCGCTACGATGTGCCAGTTGCTGCAGCTTATATATCAAAACCACTTATCTACAAATAACGAGATAAGTATTGGTAGGGCAAAATGTCAGCTTTTATTTCAATATTCAATTATGTTATTCAATTAAAAAATGTATAGTGGTGAAGAAGGAACGTCAAAATTACTGCATGAGAGCTCCACCTATTTGGGGTGACGATGGGGGCCTTCTGCCGGTCGGGTTGATCCCAACTGCCAAAATCCCAAAAGGTGTGAACAATTAAACTAACCCTAACTGTACCTCTAACATTAACCCTCCACGTAGCCTAACCCTAACCTTCCATTCCCACAGCTTAACCCTAACCCCCCCCCATCTATTGGTCTGAGAATGCAAATCAGATTCTCATACATCTATGGATTTCTTTTTTCCACAAATAGATTGGGCTGACTTGTTCCCTGTAACTAAAAACTAGTGAAAACTCTCTGGTGCTGTGGTTTCCAATCTTTAGGAACAGCAGTTCCATTCCACCCTTTATATTGCATATAGTGGCTTCTAGCCAGGCTGTGGGGAAGAAGGGTTTCCGGGCAACTGGAAACCCAACCCTCCCCATGCATTTGGCTATGGATGACTAGCATCTTCTTCACATCAAGAAAGGTTTGCCTCTCCAACTGAACAAGAAAATAAATTGCTTATTTTCCTGTCAAGAAATTGCATTGACATCTACTAAAACCAGGTAGTGGGAGCCCCGGAGGTTGTACTTTACATAAGTAGGTGGTACTGGGATTTGTCCAGTCACTTACATGGCCAACCAATGATCTCCGTCTGATGATACAGTAACATCATCATCTTACATTTTCCTGCGCGCCACTGTGGGTATATTGCAGTGATGCATATTAATGTATCGCTGCTTTTTCTGCTGCGGGGTACACTGGGCTCCACAGGGAATGACATTGGGGTGTAGAGTAGGATCTTGATCCGATGCACCAAAGCTTTGACTGTTTCCAGAATGCATAGCGCCGCCTCCTCTATAACCCCGCCTCCGTGCACAGGAGCTCAGTTTTGTAGTTGGTGCCATGCAGTAAGCAGGCACATAACAGGGGGGCTGCTCCAGCAGCCCTGAGAAGAAGCTTTTAAAAGAAAAATGAAGACTTCAAGGGTTGCAGCAGAGACACTGTCTGTGTTAGATGTCAGTCAGACAGCTCCTGCTGCAGCTCCATCACCTCCCCCAGCGGCGCTGTATACTCCCGCACCCTGGTTGCTGGGTACTTACAGAGGAGGCTCCGGTTTCTTTCAGTGAGTCACACACACACGACCGCTGTTCTCCTGGATCGCGTGGCCGCACTCAGGGAGGAGGTAAGTGGGTCCCCCCGGCAGGACCCGCTGTAAATCCCAATCACGCTCGGCCGGTGGGAGGCGGGCCGCGCACGCTGGCATGGACACTGTGGTAGTACAGGGACCCCACTAGGCCACCTGGGCAAGGGCACAGGTCGGTTTTCTCTCATAAACCGTTTATATAAGCCCACAGTACACGGTGGTGAAGACCAGCAGGGGGATAAGGCTTTGACCTGTAGCCCCTCCCCCAGCCCCAGGGCGCCATTTAGAGTAAATGTTCCCGCCCTGGAGCTGCATATCTCTCTCTCTCTCTCCCTCACTCCCTGTCAGCATTTGGGTGCCATTAGGACAAGCTGAGCTGATCCTGGGACTGTTTGGGCAAATCCTCCTCTGTTAAGCCGCCTGCATGTCAGCGCTGTGCATTTTACACGACACTTAAGTATTCTACATGTCTGCTGGCAGTGTTAGTTAAGAAAAAGTGCATTTAGTCAGTGCTATATAGTACAAGTACCCTCTGATATACATCCAGTCTTTACTGTGCATTGTTATATCTATTGAGTGTATAGCTATACATAGTACTACTCTGTATTGCTAGTCCAGTGCAGTTTTATTGCATGACATAATTTCTGCATTGTATAGTGTGACTATGGCCCTCATTCCGAGTTGTTCGCTCGCTAGCTGCTTTTAGCAGCTTTGCACACGCTAAGCCGCCGCCCTCTGGGAGTGAATCTTAGCTTAGCAGAATTGCGAACGAAAGATTAGCAGAATTGCGAATAGAAATTTCTTAGCAGTTTCTGAGTAGCTCGAGACTTACTCCTACACTGCGATCAGTTCAGTCAGTTTCGTTCCTGGTTTGACGTCACAAACACACCTAGCGTTCGCCCAGCCACTCCCCTATTTCTCCAGACACTCCCGCATTTTTCCCTGACACGCCTGTGTTTTTTTGCACACTCCCAGAAAACGGTCAGTTTCCGCCCAGAAACACCCACTTCCTGTCAATCACACTACGATCAGCAGAACAAAGAAAAAACCTTGTTACGCCGTGAGTAAAATACCAAACTTTTGTGCAAATTTACTTGGCGCAGGCGCACTGCGTACATTGCGCATGCGCAGTTTGCGACTAATCGCTCCATAGCGAAAAAAAAAATAACGAGCGAACAACTCGGAATGAGGGCCCATGTGTGTGTGCATATAGCTGCTGTGTGACCTCCATTTTGTGTATCTCACTCAGATTGCTATCCCTA
The DNA here is from genome assembly GCF_028390025.1 of Pseudophryne corroboree. Taxonomy (NCBI): domain Eukaryota; kingdom Metazoa; phylum Chordata; class Amphibia; order Anura; family Myobatrachidae; genus Pseudophryne; species Pseudophryne corroboree. Next base: position 53,746,123 of record NC_086447.1, on the reverse strand, counting down.
TATTCTATAACCTGAGGGGGCTTAGTGCGTCAGGTTTATAATTTAATATAGGTAGTTCACAGGATATACTCAGTGTGTATATTTCTCTGTGATTTTTAGTCACCATATACCTCTTGAATTCCCTGTTTGTGCTGATACACTACACAGGGGGTTCTTTTCAGGTATTGTGCTGCTGATATTGTACTGGGTTGCCTTGCATTGAGTTTTTGAATATGTCAGCTACAAAGGGCAATGGAGCAGGGGCTGATCCCACATTGCGTGGTGGTGACGCTGCAGACACATTTGAGGAAAGCATAGCAGCTGAGGGTTCAGGTTCTGGGGGTTCCTTACCCCCAAGTGGGACTGTAGCAACGGGGGTTCATAATGACCCACCTTGGGCTACCTTCTCCACGCTAATGAATACGCTGGTAACCAGACTAATACCCCCTATGGGACCTCCTGTGCTGGTGCAACCACTTATGGTCCCTGCGGTTAACCCGCCATGGGCAGATCAACTGTCCACTCAGTTACAGCATTTGAACCAATCACTGACTACTCAGAAGTCTAACCCTTGCCCGCCTAAGACCAAGGGGTCCTCTAAGCGGGCCATTACTTCCTCACAATCCACCAACGTCCCAGACACCTCGTCTGATGAGGATGGCGTTTCTACTGACCCCACAGATTCTGATCCCGATGCTTCTGATTGGGATTCTGTTTCACAGGTGGATGTTCCTGACTTGACACACCCGCCAGTGGATTTGCAGGTGGTGCGGCTGGTGGTATCCTCAGCTCTGCTGGTAACTACCGTCACGTCTCTGAAAGAACCGACGGATAAGCATGTGGAGGGTTGTTTAAAGGTGGTTTACACCCTAACTGGTTCTGCGCATAGGCCCCCCATTTCAGCGACATGGGCTGCAGAGGCTGTTGAAGCGTGGACTCAGGAGCTGGAGGCGGAGTTGCCTTCCAACGCTTCTGATCATGCTAGACAATGTCTGTCTAATATTGTCACAGGTTCTCATTACATTAAGGAGGCAGCTTCTGATGCTAGTATTCTGGCGACCAAGACTTCTACTACGTCTGTCAAAGTCAGAAAAATATCACGATGCACACTACCATATTTGCACCTCATACAGGTCCGCGCTGCGCATGCGTGCGCTCTCCCGTGCGTGCGCATACCCGCTGTTACGTGCACCCGCAGGCGCATGGTATGCGCATTTACGGTAGAGTTTCTGTGTGCCCAGCGTGTGACTCAATCGTTACATATTTTAACTATTTAATGTATTTTGTAGATCATGGTCCCCTTGATAGATTCTGAAAGTTTAGTTAATATAGCATGTTCATGGACAAAGAGATCCCTCTTTGTTTGATACGAAGGGTCAGACATGGGTCATACAGTGGTGTTTAGTATCCATCGGAAGAGTATTTAATTAGCAATATTCCGGTGTTGGTTTGAAGCGGATTAATCGCTCGTGCGAATAGTTATGGACATAAGAAGTTTATGTACTTTTACTATTATTTGCACTTACTTATCCATGCGGCGGGAAACCTAGTTTCCCACCCACCTGAGCAGTTGGAAATAGACACAGCCCACCTGTATGAATCAACCTATGACCTTTTGTTATAATGCGAAGACGAATTCCTGTGTCCAATGAACAATGAGATTGTAGGGACCATTGAATTGTATTGTGTGTGGGGCATAAATAGACAAGCCGACCTGATCCAGCACACTCTCTTCAACGGTTCTCATCACTGATAATCGGGAGCTGGATATTCAGAAAGGCGCATGCGATCGTTCCCCTTGTGCGTAAGTTTTCTCCGCAATCATATTGTCTTTATTGTTATTGTGAGCCATATCTCTCTCTCTCTCTCTCTCTCTCCTCCTCTTTCTCTCTCATTTTCCCTTAAACGTAATTGTATTGTATTGTATTTCCTGTGTAGTTATCTGGTTAGTTAGTCTATGTTATATTGTAGTGTATGACTTGTATGGTATTATTCTTTTTCAAGTATAACATTCATATAAGGCGTTAGACCCTAAGCCCGGTATTTGTGTATTTCTTATAGTGTTAAGTATTCTCAGAGCGTCGGTGACGCTCGAACAGCTTTTAAGTTAATAAGGTTACACTGTGTTGCATCTACACTCTATCACTACACTAAGGTTTTCCTGTATAACACATTGTTCATGGTTTACATATAAAGGTTTAACATTGTGAGCGTCAGCGCCGCTGGTGATCTCCTCGTGGTCCCGAGCGTCCGCTACGCTATAGCGAACCATTACGTTAGTCGGCAGCCAATAGCGTGCCTGCCTGTGATCTCTTGGCCGTGAGCGAACGTGACGCTTGAGCGTCTCGACTACGGCTAAGCGATTGCTATGCAATGTGCGTACCCTTACGGTACTCCATACGTCAATAGCGTACAGTGTTCTTAGACCTCTTAAAGGGTTTTAAATAAGATAAATATTTGGCTTTAACAATTGGCGGCTCGTCCGTCCTTCACATATCTCTGCTAGGTAATTTCAGCAGACATTATCCATCAGCAAAGGGCGGGAGATCATATTCCTCGCAGTGCTGTCTGGATAAGCGTCTGCTTCGCTTAGTAAAGGGTGCTGAGGGAATCCGGAACCGGAGGTAAGAACAACACGCTAGTGTCTTTTAAAACTATTTATTTCTGTCTTGCGTACGCACACACGCATATCTGCATTTCTGCATGCGTACGCACACACGCATATCTGCATTTCTTTTTATTCGTGTATTTTCATATATCACTCTCCTGTTTGCCATTTTATAATTGATAAACGTGCTAAGAGAGATTTGTCGCTATTTCATAGTTAAAGTGTAAAAGTAATACATTAAGGGATAAATTGCAAAGCGCGCACGCAGCTCTACCTAAAGATACAAGGAGAGATTGGTGTGGTGTTCGGTAGATGATCGAGGATCATCTACATTGATAAACGTGTTAGTTGTGTTACGGTGGATAAAGACTGGTGTACACGTGTCTCTAACAAAGGGTGAGACTCGCGTACACAAAGGCCGACGCACGCAGCGTATATTACGCAACGGAGCGTCCGGGTACGCCCACGTAACTCAAATCACACGCTAGTGTTATTTTAACAGGCGAAAAGGTGGCAACGCGATAAATAGCGCAAGTCTATTTTAGTGTCTGAAATTTACAACACATCTGGTCTAAAGGAAAGAAATTTCTGCGCAGAAATAGAAATAGAAACAAAAGTGTACATGTGGTGAGTGAGTGTTTGCATATATAAGTGTACATGTGGTGAGTGAGTGTTTGCATATATAAGTTTTTACAATTTTGGGGATTGAACCACAGAAATCATCGAGTTCTCGTGAAATTACATACGTGTAAGTGACATGCACGGTGGCTAGGGAGGCATCCCTTGTTAAACATATAAAGAGCATTAGAGTGTAGTAGACCAGGAGGTCATACTGTAGCAGACCAGGAGGTCAGACCAGGAGGCCGCATAACAGACCAGGAGGTCCAGGTACAGCAGACAAGGAAGTCCGCTATAGAGTCAAGTAGCCCAACACCAAGAAGGGTTGGGGCGGAACCCATATAGGCCATAAAAGCTCAGGCTGAAGGAATTCGCAGCTGCCGAATGTCGATTCCGTTGGTCGCTCCGTACATAAGATTAGTTGCTTATGTACTGAACGATTGTACCGCACGTAATTGTGTGCATTAGTTAGTAATCTGACCTAGTACCATTTGTGTACGAAAAGGGTCATAAACGCTATTTGTACATTCTAACGTGATTTGTGTAATTTTTTATTTTCAAAAGGGAAGTTCGCTGGTCACTCAGGAATTATCCAACAACCCCACAGTTACTGGAAAGGGTTAATGCTCTGCGGATCACACTCACATGTTCCAGTAAACAAAGGTTCATAGGGGCCCTGGGTCGAGTACGCCAGCACTATATCAGTGTGGAGGTCGTATTGGTCGGCGTGGGCGAGTAAGTGGGGTACTCGGTAAACTACCACCGTCAACCTATCTTTGAATATTTTGGTTTTTTGTAAGGGTTCGCTGAAGACCCTGATATAAAGGTCAGAGGTAGAGCAAGCAACACCTGCAAATTATGGGGGCCAGTTGTTCAGGAAGGGGGCGATCAACCTCGGTTCGGGTTGATTTAGTGAACCGACCAATCGGGTCGGCAAGGTACGTAATGTGTGAAAAATACGGTTCACACACAGAAGTTTTATGTGATGAATGGGAGAGAATGACGGGGAGAAGTTCCCAAGAGTAGGCAGCTTTAGCCCAGAAGTGTTACAAAATCTAAGGAGGAGGATATGTCTCATTAAATCAACAAAGAGACGGATCAAACATTATGATTATTTGCAGTTATGGCAACAGGAGGGTGAAATACAGAGAGGATTGGCTCAGGCGGCGGGATCTAATCCTATCAGGAAACTGATAGCCACGGCCCCGCCGCCACCATACATATCAGGAGAGAAATTGGTTGCGGAGAATGACGCACTAGGGTGTAACAAACAAACACTTAGCAACTGTGTAAATGTTAATAAGTTAACCAATGCAAGTATTAACCCGTGCAAGTTGTACCCTGTTTTGAACTTTCCCCAGGAGTGTGATCAAGAAGACGAAGCATCAACAATATCGGCACTCTCTCTAGCAGCCACCATATCGGAAACAACAGTAGGCACGGCCCAACCTTTAAGATTAGGGAGGGACAGGTGAGGTCGTATCAACGGGTAAGTACGGCACCTTACACTATGCTGAAACCATTTCACCACAGGCTGTAGAATCTAATCAGAATGACATTATTAAACTTGCTCCCGTTAGGGTGATAGCTGTTCCAAATGGGAAAACGGACACTACAGGAGTCACTCCCATTAGGAACATTGCCATGTATAGCCCATTTTCCCGAATGGAATTAAGAACCATAGTGTCTGAATTCCCTGATCCCAGGAAAGATCTAGTTGCTAGCCAGAAATACATCAGAGACCTAGGAAACACTGTAGAGCCAAATAACAAAGACTGGCAGATATTGCTGAGGGCATGTTTACCCTCCAATGTCGACTCAGCTCAATTTTTAGCTGACTGTGGATTGGATCAGGATGTACCCCTTACAGATGTGTACAACAAAGACAATGTAAAAAGAATAAATTTACAGTTAAAGGAGTATTTTCCAGCTGTAGCCAAATGGAATAGAATTTTTTCCATTAAACAAAAAGAGTCAGAAACAGCTGCTGAGTATTTTCACCGGGCACTATTAGAAATGGCAAAATACACTGGCATAGAGGACATTAGGACCAATGCAAATCATCAAGAAGTAGCAGTATCTGTGCTAATGGATGGTTTAAAAGAAGCATTAAAGACAAGGGTACAGACCACGCAACCATGTCGGCGAGGTCTGTCGGTGGCTACTTTGAGAGAGGCTGCTATTGATCACGACCGGAATATCACCAGACACAGGGAGTCACAAGGTGATAAGTTAATGGCCGTAAGTATACAGGCCCTGACCACAAAGCAGCCTTTGTTTAAATCACCAAACCCGGTGGGTAAGTCAAATGTGGTAACATGTTATTTTTGTCATAAACAGGGACACATAGCACGAGACTGTAGAGCGAAAAATTCACAAAGATCATACCAACCCCCTAGACAACGACATGATACACGAAATTGGGATCAGGGTCCGCAGAGACGGAGTTATGAGCCACATACAGGGGAAACAAAAAGATATCCCCCAAAAGGAGACTGGCAAACTTCTGGCAGTTCCCATTTAACCCCTTCACAAGTAGTTGCTGCCAGCGGGATTCAGGGAGGTCACCATACCCAATAGGGGTGTGGCCATACCTGTAATCTGCAGCCAGTAAAATTGATTGCAAGTCTTGGAAGTGAACCCGAAATTGCAATTGATGTAGCTGGTAAAACATTAAACTTTCTTGTAGATACGGGGGCGGCCAAATCAGTGATAAATTCGACAGTGGGCATGAGAACCACTGGTAAGACAATTCCAGCCATAGGAGTAACGGGAGTAGTCCAGCACTACCCTGTTAGCAAACCAGCAGAGATTACAATAGGGCCTTTACATACCAAGCATTCCTTTTTGCTGGCTGCATCGGCACCGACTAATCTCCTGGGAAGAGACTTATTGTGTAAAATGGGGTGCGTCATTTATTGTACTCCTGAAGGTGTATTCTTGGACATACCTGAGAATCACGCTCAGGAAGTGCGAGACATGTTAGACTCCCCATCAAAATTAATGTCACATACCATTATGACAAATAGGACTCCCTCCCAGGTAGAAGAAATGACATCCCAGATACCAGAGTCACTTTGGACTAAAGATGGACAAGACACTGGATTAATGGCAAACGTAGCTCCGGTAGTTGTACAAGTAAAAGATGGTAGGATAGCTCCAAAAATCCCACAGTACCCTCTGAAGCCAGAGGTGGAGTTAGGAGTTTACCCAGTAATAGAGCGCTTGCTACAACAGGGCATTCTGGTAAGAACATCCAGCACTGCCAATAGTCCCATCTTCCCTGTGAAAAAGAGTGGGGGGAGGGGTTACCGGCTAGTGCAGGATCTAAGGGGGATTAACAAAATAGTCGAGAGTCAGTTCCCCGTAGTGCCAAATCCAGCTGTCATCCTTATGCAAATCCCTCCCACTGCGAAATTTTTCACTGTTATTGACCTCTGCTCCGCTTTCTTTTCGGTACCTCTGCACCCTGACAGCCAATATTTGTTCGCATTTACATACAGAGGAGTCCAATACACATGGACTCGATTACCACAAGGATTCATAGACAGCCCAAGTATATTTTCCCAGGCTTTGCATGATTGTTTACAGTCTTTCCAACCAGAGAGTGGATCAGTATTGATACAGTATGTGGATGATTTACTACTGTGTTCAGATTCATTGGAAGCAGCCCTGAAGGATACGAAACAGCTCCTGTTTCATCTTTCAGACACAGGACACAAGGTTTCCAAAGACAAGTTGCAATTATGCCAAACTAAAGTAAAATATTTGGGACACTGTCTAACACAAGGACTGAGACACCTGACCGCTGATAGAATTCAAGCAATTAGAGACATGACTCTGCCACAAACCCAGCAACAGATCAGAACGTTTTTAGGAATGTGTGGGTATTGCCGTAACTGGATCCCAGGATTTTCCATTCTGGCATTACCTTTGCAGGAGATGGTCTCCTCAAACAAACCTGATCGGATTTCGCATACAGACGAGTCCGAAATGGCATTTGAGAGACTTAAACAGTGCCTAACGTAGGCGCCAGCATTAGGTATGCCAGACTATGGGAAACCCTTTGAGCTGTACGGAACAGAAAGTGCTGGTTGCGCGGCAGGTGTCCTAACCCAAAAGCATGGTGATGCCAGCAGGCCGGTAGCATACTACAGCGCTCAGCTAGATACGGTAGCGCGATCCCTCCCCACATGCTTGCGAAGCGTTGCTGCGATAGCATTACTAGTAACGAAAAGCGAAGATGTAGTGCTAGGTCACAACCTCACAATTCATACACCACATGCAGTGTCAGCCTTGTTAAATTCTGCCCAAACCAGGCACGTCTCATCAGCACGGTTTACAAGATGGGAATTGGCACTAATGGCCCCCGTAAACATCACCATAAGGAGATGCAGTGCATTAAATCCTGCAACATATCTCCCAGGTGTGCCTGGACAGGCACAAAGGGTGGAGGATGAGAGTGGTGGGGAAGGAGGATTTAATACAAAAGATGACATGCATGATTGTATGGAATATTTGACCCAAAATTTTACCGCAAGGCCTGACATCAGTGACAACCCACTGGAAGATGTAGATCTTACCTTCTACACGGATGGTAGTTGTCACAGACAGTCAGACTCGGGAGACTTGTGTACTGGATACGCAGTCGTAGACGACCAAGGCACCATAGAAGCTGAACCGCTAGGCCCACCTCACTCAGCCCAGGTTGCTGAACTGGTTGCCCTAACCAGAGCATGTGAATTGGCTAAGGGCAAGTCAGCCAATATCTACACCGATTCTAGATACGCCTTCGGGGTAGTCCATGATTTCGGAGCCCTATGGCGCCTCATAAATTTCATGACGGCAGCTGGTACACCGGTAGCGCATGCAGCTCACATCAAAAGGCTTCTAACAGCAATACAGGAACCCGACAGAGTGGCTGTTATCAAGTGTAAAGCACACACATATAGCCAGGACCCAGTATCACTTGGTAACAGCCGAGCAGACGAAGCTGCTAAGTTAGCAGCTGGTACCCCCAGACAGACAGACACCACACAATTGATGGTATTTAATACCATCAACACACAGAAGTTGTGTGAAATGCAAAATTTGTGTTCCACGCAGGAAAAGGCAGTCTGGAAGGCAAAGGGATATGGCCAGGAGTCCTCAGGACTCTGGACGGATGGACAAGGTAAACCAGTGGCCCCCAGAGCATATCTTCCATGTTTAGCTGAGGCAGCACACGGGCTGACTCATCTGGGCAAGGAGGGAATGTGTAAGTTGGTAAGAGCATATTGGTGCGCCCCAGGATTTTCATCCCATGCAGGTAAGAGAGCAAGGTCATGCCTTACCTGTTTGAGAAAGAATATCGGAAAGGCAATACCAACAGAACCATCTCATATCCCACCTACAGGCGGCCCTTTTCAGGTAATACAGATTGACTTTATTCAATTACCCCCTTGTCGAAATTTGAAATATGTACTTGTTTGTATAGATGTATTCTCAAATTGGGTCGAAGCATTTCCTGCGGCCACAAACACCGCTATGTTTACTGCTAAGAAAATTGTGCAGGAATTTGTATGTAGATATGGTATCCCTAGAATAATTGAAAGTGATAGGGGTACCCATTTTACAGGTGATGTCTTTCAAGGAATGTGTAAGTTGATGGGAATTGATAGCAAGCTGCACACTCCATACCGTCCCCAGGCGAGTGCGAAGGTGGAAAGAGTGAACAGCACTATTAAAAATAAACTGAGCAAAGTTATGGCAGAGACAGGATTGACATGGCCAGAAGCTTTACCCATTGTACTATACAGCATCAGAACCACTCCCAGGTCCCCTCTTAATCTGTCTCCCTTTGAGATCTTATTTGGTCGACAACCGCATGTTATGATTAACTCTCAGGATGATTTGAAGTGTAACAATGAAGTGACTGTAAAGTACCTGGTTAAGATGAGTAAACAGCTAAGGAACCAAAATGATAATTTGAAGTTAGTGATTCCTGATTTACCAGATAGTAATTGTCATGACATTGAACCTGGTGATTATGTAATGATACGGAATTTTCTACGCTCAGGTTGCCTTATTGACAGATGGGAAGGACCATACCAAGTCTTATTGACTAGCACTACAGCATTGAAGGTTGCCGAGAGAGAGACTTGGGTTCATTCGTCCCACTGTAAGAAGGTTGCTGATCCAGAGAGGTCCCGTGATAAGGAACAGACGGTAGAGGAAGTTGTATCACTGGAGTGTCTGTTCCAGGAGGACTGAGGCGGCACCTGAGCATTGAAGATCACAAGATCAAAAGCAGTTGTCGATTTCCTGTTCCCTTTTATTGTTTTTCTCCACTTCCCATCCCCTCTCCCTCAACTATTTTTCCCCCTTCTCATTCTTCTCCGTTTCCTCCTATAAGATGGACTTGCCCCAAGAGACTGTGATCTGGATTTTCCTGTTGACCATGATGTTGACCAGAGCAGTCTGTTCCGGCGAGAGTACCATGGAGGTCGAGAGAGGTTCTGGAATGGGTTCTGATGACAAAGATGGAGGCGTAGTTTTCCAAGAACAACTTAACCAACAAGTAATGGCGAGTATCAGAAAACGATCCGATAGCATTGACAATAGAAGGAATTGTGAAGGATTGTTAGCTGAAGAAAACTGTATCTGTAGGCTCTGTGACAATGTAGTTGAGGATGGGTGCATTAAGAAATGCCAATCCAGTTTTAATATCCACATGGACCGGCATCCATTGAGTGACTATCACTCCTTAGTGGGTAGTGTGTTAAATCAAACAGATTGTTGGGTATGCTCTCAAGTACCTCAAGGTCATAGCAAATCAGGACTAGTACCATTCCCTTTAACGGTAGGAGAGGTACTTGAGCTAAAGGGTGGGAGACCGGTGGACAGGAGGTTTAATATCTCCAGTCCTCCTAGTTTGAAGCTCCACCAATATCATGTGGATAGATCCCTAATATGTTTTAACATTTCCAATCCCCGAAAGCCGGGAAATTGGGAAGTGTCATGGAGTAACCAAACCATGACCTTTTCATATAGAGCAGATAGAATGCCTACAGATACAGAGCTTATACGCCACATAGCCAGTAGAGAAAAATCTTTCCGATATAGGTATACCCTAGGAAGTAGGATTACGAGAGTTGGAGAGGTATCACCAGGATACTGTGCACATATCGTACAAACGGATACGTGTACTAGACAGATGGGAGAATTAGGGGTAGGAGATTTCACATGGAGGATGTGTAATATGGTTATGTCCTACTCAGTCCCATATGTTCTCCCCGATGATGCATATTTCATATGCGGGAGGAAGGCGTATAAGTGGCTTGCCCCAAACTCTGAAGGATTGTGTTATATTGGAAAGGTACTGCCTGAAGTAATGACTGTATCACATGCCAAAATGAAAGATATACACCGTGGTGCCCAAGCTCCTTATACTCACACCCATTACGAGCACGTAGTTAAAAGGCAACTGACAGAAAGGACAGAGCACCCGGCCTCTGACATGATCCATTAATCCACCGGGATTCAGGTTCTACTTGCGCTAGATTTCACTCGCACCGCTAGAGGAGTGCTGAACTATAGATACATCTCTGCGCTTGCAAATTTGTTAGATAATATCACAGAAATGTATGATGACACTTTTAGGTATACTGGAAGAGAGCTTCAAGCTTATAAAACAGAACTGGTTCAGCATAGAATGGTTCTTAATTATCTCACAGCAGTAACAGGTGGATATTGTGTCACACTGGCAACGCAGTACGGCGTGAAATGCTGCACATATATTACGAATAGTACCGAGGATCCGGTCGAGGTCATAGACCAAAAGATGGATGACATTCTCCAATTAAAGTGGGAATTTCGCAGGAGACACAATCTCACCCTTGCTGCTGTGGGTAATGAGCTGACTGGTTGGGTGTCATGGTTGAACCCGCGAAATTGGTTCTCTGGTTTAGGAGAATGGGCTCAAGGAGTCATAATGGATGTAGGGAAGTTTCTTCTATGTATCTTAGGTGTTGTCATATCGATTGGCTTGATATTTAGATGCGGTCAGGCTTTAATGAAGTGCAAACGTAGTACCAGGGTAATGAGTCTAAGGAGTGAGGAAATTGTAATTCCAATGGATTTGATCTATGACCCAACGGTAGAGACAATGATGTGATGAAAATGCGATTATACGGTCCGTTTCTTTCACCTGTTTTTCCGTTTTCTCCAAGGTAAAAAGACCCACTTGGACAAGGAATTTGATGATTCTGTATACAGACAACTGATGGATTAAAGAAGAAGTTTTGACAACCTTATACACAGATATTTGATGAACTATGCCATAGACCCCCAGTTTCCCTAGAAATTTTAAAATTACGCTAGCCCAACACTTTTGTAACTCTATGGACATTGACAAAGCTTTCTGCCCACACTTTTTGGCAAAAGCCCAAAGAAGACTGCATTCAACGGACACCAGACAAGACCTCAATCGGCAAATGTTCATTAACCTGACATAGAATACCACTGCATTTACCATAATTGTTCTTTATCTTCATTTCTACAACCTTCAGGTAATGACACACATAGTCGATAGGGAATACAGGCACAGATATCAGCAATCACATATTCCCCCATTCATGTATCATCAACTAAAATGTGCTCCCCCATTTTGTTGCAACCAAAATCCGAAAAGAGCTCGGTAAAGTTTGACAGCCCATCCACAGACCTGTACCGCGGGATAAGAAGGAATTCAAATGTATACTTCGCAATACCTCGAAGCTTGATCTAAAACACGTACGGCACGATGATACATGACCCCCCAAACATGGATTCATACACACATGCTTCTGCTATCTCACTAGGTGTCATACCCTTTTCACACCTTCTTCTCTCCTCCCTTACCCAACCATGGAAATGTATTTACACCTGACATATATTTTTCTCGTTTTGAAATGTTTTAGGAAGTGGCAGTTATTGTTGACTGCCAAAGGGTGGACTGTCAAAGTCAGAAAAATATCACGATGCACACTACCATATTTGCACCTCATACAGGTCCGCGCTGCGCATGCGTGCGCTCTCCCGTGCGTGCGCATACCCGCTGTTACGTGCACCCGCAGGCGCATGGTATGCGCATTTACGGTAGAGTTTCTGTGTGCCCAGCGTGCGACTCAATCGTTACATATTTTAACTATTTAATGTATTTTGTAGATCATGGTCCCCTTGATAGATTCTGAAAGTTTAGTTAATATAGCATGTTCATGGACAAAGAGATCCCTCTTTGTTTGATACGAAGGGTCAGACATGGGTCATACAGTGGTGTTTAGTATCCATCGGAAGAGTATTTAATTAGCAATATTCCGGTGTTGGTTTGAAGCGGATTAATCGCTCGTGCGAATAGTTATGGACATAAGAAGTTTATGTACTTTTACTATTATTTGCACTTACTTATCCATGCGGCGGGAAACCTAGTTTCCCACCCACCTGAGCAGTTGGAAATAGACACAGCCCACCTGTATGAATCAACCTATGACCTTTTGTTATAATGCGAAGACGAATTCCTGTGTCCAATGAACAATGAGATTGTAGGGACCATTGAATTGTATTGTGTGTGGGGCATAAATAGACAAGCCGACCTGATCCAGCACACTCTCTTCAACGGTTCTCATCACTGATAATCGGGAGCTGGATATTCAGAAAGGCGCATGCGATCGTTCCCCTTGTGCGTAAGTTTTCTCCGCAATCATATTGTCTTTATTGTTATTGTGAGCCATATCTCTCTCTCTCTCTCTCTCTCTCTCTCCTCCTCTTTCTCTCTCATTTTCCCTTAAACGTAATTGTATTGTATTGTATTTCCTGTGTAGTTATCTGGTTAGTTAGTCTATGTTATATTGTAGTGTATGACTTGTATGGTATTATTCTTTTTCAAGTATAACATTCATATAAGGCGTTAGACCCTAAGCCCGGTATTTGTGTATTTCTTATAGTGTTAAGTATTCTCAGAGCGTCGGTGACGCTCGAACAGCTTTTAAGTTAATAAGGTTACACTGTGTTGCATCTACACTCTATCACTACACTAAGGTTTTCCTGTATAACACATTGTTCATGGTTTACATATAAAGGTTTAACATTGTGAGCGTCAGCGCCGCTGGTGATCTCCTCGTGGTCCCGAGCGTCCGCTACGCTATAGCGAACCATTACGTTAGTCGGCAGCCAATAGCGTGCCTGCCTGTGATCTCTTGGCCGTGAGCGAACGTGACGCTTGAGCGTCTCGACTACGGCTAAGCGATTGCTACGCAACGTACGTACCCTTACGGTACTCCATACGTCAATAGCGTACAGTGTTCTTAGACCTCTTACAGGGTTTTAAATAAGATAAATATTTGGCTTTAACACGTCCATTTTGGCTCGCCGGATTCTCTGGTGACGGTACTGGTCTGTGGATCTGGACATTCTTTTCGGAGAAGACCTCAACAAGATAGTGGCTGACTTAGCCTCTGCTAAAACAGCATATCTACCTAGTACTGCTCCTTCGGTGCCGAAGGCTAAAAGTACTCCATTTCGCTCCTTTCGTCCTTCAGAGAAAGCAAAAGGTCAGGCGTACCCGAAACAGGTTCACACCTCCAAACCCAATAAGCCCACACCCAAAAGGGCCTGGGCTGCCCGTCAGCCTGCTTCCAAACCTGACAAGCCTGCCGCATGACAAGCCGGGCCTCCCTCTAGGGGATCCCAGGGTGGGGGCCCGACTTCTAGGGTATACCCAGGAATGGTTGAGGACCACTTCCGATGCCTGGGTACGTAAGTCGTCACTCGAGGTTACGCCGTATCCTTCAAGAATCGTCCCCCTCATCGATTTTGCCTGACAGACGTCCCTTCGGATCAGGTGAAGGCAAAAACTCTTCATTCGGTGGTACAGTCCCTCCTGGACACAGGAGTGGTAGTACAGGTGACTCTGGCTCAGAGAGGCAAGGGGTTCTATTCACCGCTGTTCCTAGTCCCGAAACCGAATGGGTCCTCCCGGCCCATTCTCAACCTCAAGTCCTTGAACAAATTTTTGAGGGTCTCCAAGTTTCGTATGGAAACTCTTCGCTCTACTGTTCTGGCCTTGGAACCTGGGGATTATATGGTCTCCCTGGACATACAGGATGCTTACCTGCATATTCCCATCGCAGTGTCGCATCAGCAGTACCTGAGGTTTGCGGTTGGCAACCTCCATTACTAATTTCGGGCATTACCTTTTGGTTTGACCACGGCTCCGCGAGTCTTCACCAAGGCCATGGGGGTAATGATGGCTGTGCTCCGCATTCAAGGGGTCAGGATCCTACCGTACCTGGACGACTTGTTGATACTGGCAAATTCCCCAGAAATTCTCCTACGCCATCTGGATCTGACTACCCAGTTTCTGCAAGCCCACGGGTGGCTCATCAACTGGAAGAAATCTTCCCTGGTCCCTGCTCAGAGCATGGTGCACCTGGGGGCGTTGTTGGACACTCACAACCAGCGGTTGTTCTTGTCTCAGGAGAAAGTCCTGAAGCTTCAGGACAGGATTCAATGCTTCCTATCTCATCCGCAAGTGTCAATACATTCGGCAATGCAAGTGCTAGGTCTCATGGTGTCAGCTTTCGACATGGTGGAGTACGCTCAATTCCATTCCCGCCCTCTGCAGAAGTTGATTCTTGGAGTCTGGGCATTCTGCCAAAGGCATCTGGAGAAACATTAAAGTAACAGCTCCGATACAATTGTGCTAATGTGCAACAAAAATGATAAATAAATACAGGACAGCATTGATTGATTGATATTCATACAGTGATTTAATAGGACAGACACAAAACAGACGCTCAGTTTTTAAACAAATTTATGTTTATGTGATTTTTTCTTTTTCATTTTTTGGGATTCACAGTGTTGTTATATTTTCACATATATGTTATTCGTGTGTTTTGTAATATTTTGCATATCAGTTGATCAGTTAAACACGTTAAAGTTTAAGCGTGTCATATTTTAAGTAACTAATTAAAAGTTACATTTTAAACCTCTGTGCACTGAAGACAGATCCCTTTTCTTTCTTTTTCTTCCTTATCCTCAACCATGACATGATCTGTGGTAGCACCCCCTATATAAAAATTATAAATAATTGATATTATATTTCAGTTAGGGGCATCCACCAATTTTTCCTGTGCAACTAACCACTCCCCTTCCCCCTTTCCTTTTGAGAGAAGTTTATTCTTGCTAAGTGGGACGGCCTGCCTCACCGGATCAGGTCTTAAATGATCTCCTTGTCTCCGGAGGTCCGTCTGTCACTGAGCTGGTGGCTTCAGGACCAACAAGCAGGGGTCGTCCCTTCTGGATCTCCAACTGGGTCCTTCTGATGACGGATGCCAGTCTGAGAGGTTGGGGTGCGGTGTTGGAGCAACACTCCCTTCAGGGTCGGTGGACCAAGGAGGAGTCTCTCCTTCCGATAAACATTCTGGAACTGCAGGCGGTGTTCAATGCTCTGAACTTGGCCCAGCATTTAATACAGAACAGACCTGTTCAAGTACAGTCGGACGCCACCACAGTGGCGTACAATCAATCATCAAGGCGGCACTCGAAGCCGCATGGCAATGAGGGAAGTATCTAGGATTCTTCAGTGGGAGGAACGCCATCTGCCAGCCATATCGGCAGTATTCATTCCGGGGGTCCTAAATTGGGAAGCGGACTTTCTCAGTCGTCAGAGAGTGGAGCCTCCATCCAGAAGTGTTTCAGCTCCTCGTGGACAGGTGGGGCCTTCCAGATATGGACCTGATGGCGTCTCGACACAATCACAAGGTTCCGGTCTTTGGAGCAAGGACAAGTGATGCTCTGGCAATTCCATGGAGCTTTCAGCTGCCATACATGTTCCCTCCGGTGTCACTCCTGCCCAGCGTAATAAGGAAGTTCAAGCAAGAAGGAGGAATCCTACTTCTGATCGCTCCCGTGTGGCCCAGACGGCATTGGTTCTCAGACCTTCAGGGTCTCTCGATAGAGCGTCCCCTTCTACTTCCGCAGCGCCCTGATCTCCTCGTTCAGGGCCCCTGTGTATATCAAGATTTAGCCCGGTTGGCTTTGATGGCATGGCTCTTGAAGCTTCCGTCTTGAGGGCCAAAGGATTTTCTGAGGCGGTCATTCAAATTATGTCGAAAGTCCGGAAACCAGCTTCTGCTCGGATTTACCATATGGTCTGGAATTCTTACTTTGCTTGGTGTGCATCTAACAATCATGACGCTTACAAGTGTAGTACGGCCAAACTTTTGGCCTATCTGCATTAGGACCTGGACATTGGCCTTCGTCTGGCCTCCATCAAGGTTCATATTTCTGCCTTGTCGGTTTGGTTCCAGAGAAAAATTGCGACTTTACCTGATGTTCATATGTTCACTCAGGGTGTGTTGTGGATTCAACCTCCTTATGTCCCGCCTGTGGCTCCTTGGGACTTGTCGGTGGTTCTCGAGGCGTTACAAGAGTCTCCGTTTGAGCCCCTCGAATCTGCAGACCTTAAGTGGCTTTCTCTTAAGGTTTTGTTTTTGCTGGCTATTGCCTCTGCTAGACGGGTGTCGAATTTGGGTGCCTTATCTTGTAGGTCACGGTATCTGATTTTTCACCGTGATCGGGTGGTTCTTGGAACACGTCCCAGGTGTTTACCTATGGTGGTGTCTTCTTTCCACCTTAATCAGGAGATTGTGGTTTCGGCCTTTGCCTCTCCTGAATTGCCTTACAAAGAGCGGTCTTTGGATGTTGTACGGGCTCTCCGTATCTACGTGAAGAGAACTGCCATCATTAGGAAGTCGGATTCTCTCTTTGTTCTGTTTGGTCTTCACAAACGTGGCTGACCTGCTCACAAGCAGACCCTGGCCAGATGGATTAGAATGTTGATTGCACATGTTTATGTACAAGCTGGCCTTCCAGCTCCTGCTACCATCAAGGCCCATTCTACTCGATCTGTTGGACCTTCTTGGGCGGCCCGCCGTGGTGCGACCCTTGAACAGTTGTGCAAGGCAGCTACATGGTCCTCAGTGAACACATTCATAAGGTTCTATGCCTTCGATACTTCCGCCTCCCAGGATACTTCCTTTGGATGCCGGGTTCTTGTGCCCGCTACAGTGCGTCCCTTCCCATAAGGAACTGCTTTAGGACATCCCCAATGTCATTCCCTGTGGAGCCCAGTGTACCCCGCAGCAGAAAACAAGATTTATGGTAAGAACTTACCGTTGTTAAATATCTGCGAGGTACACTGGGCTCAACAGGGCGCCCACCCTGACGCACTTAACTTCTTTGGGTTGGTATAGCATTTGCCGCTGACACGTCTCCTGTCGTGAGAATGTGATGTCTGTGGCTACTAACAGTTGTCGTCTCTTTTGCCTGCTACTGCATTGGACTGGTTAACAAAAACTGAGCTCCTGTGCACGGAGGTGGCCTTATAGAGGAGGCGGCGCTATGCATTCTGGGAACAGTCAAAGCTTTGAGCCTGTTGGTGCCTCGGATCAAGATCCTACTCTACACCCGAATGTCATACCCTGTGGAGCCCAGTGTACCCCGCAGAAAGAGATTTAACAACGGTATGTTCTTACCATAAATCTAGTTTTTGCATGCATGGGCTGCTATGCAACTTCTTCGGTGATGACGCTTGTCTTTTACATGGAATCCTAATTCTGCTGGCGAAACGTGTTTAAGCTATATGTACGCACATAGCGCTATTACCTGGCGAGGGATCCAGCAAAGCTCCTGTAAGCTCCCTTTATGGTGCATAGCACAACTTTTTAATTTCTTAATATATTGTTTTCTCCGTGGTGCCTGCAGGGATGGCCGTAAGTGGCTGTGAATGGCTTAAGGCCGAAGAACTCTCTGATGTTGCGATGAGTTGCGACAGCCAGTCTTGGCTGATCACAGCATAGCAAATAGACCCCCCTAGAATTGCAGGCCTATTTGCTACAATGCAAGTTTACAAATGACGTTGCCATAGTAGAATACTGTATACACATTTAATTGTTGTAATTAACAATATAATTAATGTTCCTTCTATGCTACGACTGTTACGGTTGGGGATTTTTGCAACCACAAAAAAACGTTGCGGCAGACGTTTGCCATGGAAGCTTTAATGATCGCCGGCTGTTAGCGCCATTTTTCAGAAAAGCAACAAGTTTGTTATTTTTATTCTCTCTGCTTACATGACGAGACACATTGGACTGCCAATATATTATGTGATTGCATGAAACATTCCACGCGCAGCTCAGGAAACCACAGGAGCCAAGAATATGATCCTCTGTCAAGTTAGGAGGAACTGAGCCAGAAGATGGAGCCTACGCCGTGCACTGCCAGCCTCTGAGATATCACATAGTAGCAGGGGGATGTAGCTATGTCACCGGCGGTTGTAGCAGGAGTCACACACGTATTCTGGCACAGAGAAGTCATGCCACAAGTTCCAAAGCAGCAACACAGTAACACAGAGCTGTGCATCAAGTTCCACGATGAGCTCCAGAGCTTCATAAACAGCAGGCCCACTGGTGATGGGTGAGGCTGCTGTCCCGTAACGTCTGGCGTATTGTAGTCTGCGCATGGCCAGCCTGCCACCATTAACTAAATGGTGTTTGACGCATTCAGCACAAATAAAACAACTGCAAAGGAAGAAAGCTGGAAACAAAGAGCTTTTCACAATCACTAGGGCCCGATGTTGTGTTGGAGGCATACTGGACGTGATTTGCACTCAGAGGGGTATATTTACTAACATTCGTAATTTTCCGTTTGAGGTCAAAGTTCAATCACGAATGACATCGAAAGTGTAAAATTGCAACTTTTTGAATTTATTATGACTAATTTACTAAGCTGTCGTATTCTGCATTTTCGTTTGTTCCGATGTCGATGTCATTCGTTTTTTTTCCCTGTGTTTTACGGCAGTGATTAGCAAAACACTGCCGACTTTAACACAATGAATCACGGCCGGATCTGTGAGATCCGTGCTGGGGTTCATTGTGCATTTGTTAAAAAAAATAAAATAGTGTAAAACCCCAAAAAAAATTGCGTGGGGTCCCCCCTCCTAAGCATAACCAGCCTCGGGCTCTTTGAGCCGATCCTGGTTGCAGAAATATGGGGAAAAAATGGACAGGGGTTCCCCCATATTTAAGCAACCAGCATCGGGCTCTGCGCCTGGTCCTGGTTCCAAAAATACGGGGGACAAAAAGCGTAGGGGTCCCCCGTATTTTTGAAACCAGCACCGGGCTCCACTAGCTGGACAGATAATGCCACAGCCGGGGGTCACTTTTATACAATGCCCTGCGGCCGTGGCATCAAATATCCAACTAGTCACCCCTGGCCGGGGTACCCTGGGGGAGTGGGGACCCCTTCAATCAAGGGGTCCCCCCCCCCAGCCACCCAAGGGCCAGGGGTGAAGCCCGAGGCTGTCCCCCCCATCCAATGGGCTGCGGATGGGGGGCTGATAGCCTTTTTGGATAGTTATGAATAATTGTTTTTAGTAGCAGTACTAAAAGTCCCAGCAAGCCTCCCCCGCAAGCTGGTACTTGGAGAACCACAAGTACCAGCCTGCGGCGGAAAAACGGGCCCGCTGGTACCTGTAGAACTACTACTAAAAAAATACCCCAAAAATGACAAGACACACACACCTTGAAAGTAAAGTTTTAATACATCCATCCACACAAACATATACACATACTTACCTTATGTTCACACGCAGGTCGGTCCTCTTCTCCAGTAGAATCCATGGTGTACCTGTTGAAAAAATTATACTCACCAAATCCTGTGTAGATGGCTCCTCGGATAATCCAGTTGTAATCCACGTACTTGAAAAAAATAAAAAAACGCAGACCCGACCTCGCACTGAAAGGGGCCCAATGTTTTCACATGGGACCCCTTTCCCCGAATGCCAGAAACCCCCTCTGACTTCTGTCTAAGTGGGTTTCTTCAGCCAATCAGGGAGCGCCACGTTGTGGCACCCTCCTGATCGGCTGTGTGCTCCTGTACTGACTGACAGGCGGCACACGGCAGTGTTACAATGTAGCGCCTATGCGCTACATTGTAACCAATGGTGGGAACTTTCTGCTCAGCGGTTGATGTCACAACTGAGGGCCTGAGCTGACGGAAGGCAGCCTCAGTTGTAGGGGCTGAGATGTACCGGAACCTGGGAGGTTGTATCAGACCCCTGGACATGTAAGTAACATGAAGAGAAACCGCCCGAAGGCGTGACCACGACAACTTGAGTAAAAGTCAATGATATTTATTTATGACAAACTCCATGCATCACAGTAGCAGTAAAAAGTAACATAAAAATCAGCAGAGAAATAATAATACAGTTCCTTGGTACTACAGGGTGGCAGGGGCCACAGAGCTCTGGTGGTATGAGACAGTTCTTATTATCTGCAAGTTGGAAAGTCCTTACCAGGCTCAACTGTAGCAATGAGGAAAGCCCAGGGTCGTACCAGCTGGTGTTCCAGGGAAAGCTGGACTGCTGTAGATAAAATGCTGCTGTGGGTACTGGTTAGAACCAGACAGGTGTTGGCACGGAGTGGATACTGGCTGGAACCAGTTAAATAATAAATAAAGCTTGAGAGCGATGCAATGTAGATGAAATGTAGAATTTGAGAGCGGAGAAATAATAATACCGGTGGAGAGTGGTAAACTGCAGAAAGGACACCGGCCCTTTAAGAGAAGCTGTACACTGCTGGAAGCAGGTGATGTTGTAGCTGGAAACAGGTGAGTCCAGAATGGATCGGAGAGTCAGGCTACACCGCAGATGGAATGCTGGTGCGGGTCTCTATAGCAGAAGTCTGGAGACAGGAGCTGGAACCTGGAAGACATTCACAGAAGAGAGACAAACTGGAACTAGGTTTGACAACCAAAGCACTGACGCCTTCCTTGCTCAGGCACAACCTATTTATACCTGCAGCAAGGAAGGCATTGGCTAGGCAATTATGCAAATTAATAATACTGACAACGGATTGGTAGGAAAGATCAGCTGACAGAATCCAAGATGGCTGCGCCCATGCAGACACTTGGAGGGAAGTTTGGATTGTAATCCATGTGGTCTGGAAAACAGTAATGGCGGCGCCGGCCACCGGAGACAGGAGACGTCAGGCTGACAGATGCACATCCGACCACGCGGACACAGCGGAGGCCGCGGCTGACGTAATCGCCACTCTGAATGCAGAAGCTCAGGGACGGCGGCGGAGGCCGCGGGAGACGCCATGCCAGATGTATAAGGCGTTACTGTGACTGCGTCCAGAGAGACAGGAGAGGATGCGGGAATGTGCACATCAGGATAACAGATGGGATCCGGTCCTGGAGCGCTGAGCCAGCCTTAGGAGGCATCTGATAGGTAAGAAATGGCGTCCAGATACCCGGATCGTGACAGTTGACCCAGAGTGACCTCACCGCTGAGCAGAAAGTTCCCACCATTGGTGGGGGAGGCTTGCTGGGCCTTGTAGTACTGCTACTAAAAACAATATTCATACCTGCAAACAATGGCTATCAGCCCCCCCATCCGCAGCCCATTGGATGGGGGGGACAGCCTCGGGCTTCACCCCTGGCCCTTGGGTGGCTGGGGGGGGACCCCTTGATTGAAGGGGTTCCCACTCCCCCATGGTACCCCGGCAAGGGGTGACTAGCTGGATATTTGATGCCACGGCCGCAGGGCACTGTATAAAAGTGACCTCCGGCTGTGGCATTATCTGTCCAGCTAGTGGAGCCCGGTGCTGGTTTCAAAAATACGGGGGACCCCTACGCTTTTTGGCCCCCGTATTTTTGAACCAGGACCAGGCGCAGAGCCCGATGCTGGTTGCTTAAATATGGGGGAACCCCTGTCCATTTCCCCCCCATATTTTTGCAACCAGGATCGGCTCAAAGAGCCCGAGGCTGGTTATGCTTAGGAGGGGGGACCCCACGCAATTTTTTTTTAAATTAACACTTTCCCACCCCTTCCCACTGATATACATGCACGGATCTCATGGATCCGTGCATGCCTATACAATCACGGCTCAAAAAAGCAGGTCTGGGTTTTTTTAGCACTTTTTTACGATTTGTAATTTTTCACGGCAGTGTTTGGCTCTTTTGAGATTTGCACTTTTTAGTGAATGACCGAGTTCTGCTAATTTGCTGGCGTATTTGACCGATGGTGTATTAATTCGTATTTTTTTTCCTGGACTTCCAAAAAAATACGAATGCCCTCATCACTGCCGAGATTTGAGTTTAGTAAATTACCGAGATGACACTTTGAAGAAAAAACGGCATCTCGGTCAAAATCGGGACCTTAGTAAATATACCCCACAGTATACACAGACATAAACACATACACACACATATACATACAGTATACACACAGTAATTCTCACCAAATGGGCAACAGCAGAGCAGCAGCTCCCGGCTCGTTCTAGCGTGGAGGGGCGGAGCCAGAGCCGGCCCTAGCCAATACGATGCCCTAGGCAAGATTTTGGCTGGTGCCCCCTAGCACCTCCGCTGGTTCCGCCTCCGACCTTGCACCTCTTTCTCAGCAGCACCACCCCTCATCCATAGCAGTCCTTATTTTGGTGTTTGTACCCCCTATATTTTAAATAGGAACAGTTCGCACATTTGGCGCACAGTCCAGAAAGGGGTGTGTTTTTGCTGGCAAGAGGCATGGCCTTCCAATTACACCACACAGTACTGCAACTAAATTCACATTTGATCATGCGATAGTATCCATAATTCATATTACAACCCACAGTAGTATCACTTTACCTTATAAACGTTACTCCTCACAGTAGAGCCCCTTATTCACATTACATCACACTGAATTGCTCATTATTCACATTACACCACATCCTATTGTTCTTTATTCACATTAGACGACACAGTAGTGCCCTTTCTATAGGCAATGCTACATAGTAGAGCACCTTATACACATAATTCCACAGTGATGCCACTTACACATATGAGACACATTATTAATGTCCTTATAAACATAATGCACCTTACACATTATGACAACCTTTATTAATTCCCTTTTACACATAATATCCCTTACACATATGCTGCACATTATTAATGCCCTTATACACATAATGACACACAGTGCCCCCTATACATTTGCTGTACATTATTAGTGCCCCTATACACATAATGACACACATACAGTAGTACCCTGTTACACATATGCCGCACATTATTAATGCCCTTATACACATAATGACACACATAGTGCCCCTTACTCATATGTTGCACATTATTAATGCATTTTTACATGACACACATAATGCTCCTTACACATATTCCGCACACTACTGCACAACCAACCCACTCACATGCACACAGCACTCACATAGCCGCTAACACTGTGACCTCTGCCTCTGCTTGGATACAGATGTGTCCTCACAAATCGTCTCAATGCCAACGTCGGGCACATTTATTTAATGAAAATGCATCTTATTTGCATTGCTATGTGGCTAGGGTGCTCAAGCAGCTTCTGCTGATTAAACTGATATGCAGCATGCCTATATATTGTGTAAGACTGTGGCTGTATCTGCATATGAAATGCTACATACAGAATATAGGCATGCCGCATATCATTTTAAACAGCTGATGCCCCTAGGCATACCAAATGCCCTAGGCAATTGCCTAGTTTGCCTATGCCTATGGCCGGCTCTGGGCGGAGCTTCAATGTGATTGACAGGCTGGGCCTCCGTGGGTAGAAGGAAAGGGCAGGGGTGGCCACCACACTGCCTGCATGTTCCAGATCACTGAATGCATGCAGATACCTGACAGCCAGGAAGCTTCTTCTGACAAGCCTCCAAACCTCCCCACTTCCCTAACACACCACACTGTTCTGCACTCTGCATTGCAATCAGTGATATGGAACATGCAGGCAGTGTGGTGGCCACCCCTTCCCTGTCTTCTAGTCATCTCCTCCTACCCCAATATCCCGGCTCTCAGCTCTGCTACAGGGAGCCGGCGCCTCCTGTCCCCAGCGGTGCCTGGAGCTTGAGCTTCACTTGCTCCACCCTCCCTACGCCCCTGGTGAGCAGCGACAGTGCTATGCGAGGTGGAGAAACAGGAAATATGTGGCTGATTTCTCTGTCTTATAAAGACCTCTGACAGATATAATCCGGCTTCTTGGTAATAGCGAAACGCACAATGGAGTTTCTGTGATGTAAATGACCGCGGCTCTTAATAATCACAGCAAGAGCACAAAGCAGAACTTTTTTAAACCATAACACAAATAAATGAAGTAATTAAATGATGAAATGAAAGGCTGCGACTAGTGTCAGGTATCGCCGTGTACAATAGAGGGTGATATCATTCCAGAGAGATAAATTCCACATAAGCAGAAACTGGATTCTATGGAATGAATGAGCCAAATATAAACTAGAGATCTTTTATTTAAAGATCCTGTGAACCTTATTCTTACATTCTACAGAGGGGAATGCCTTCAGGATCCCGGCGCATGAGATACCGGCGCCGGAATCCTGACACGCGACGGAATGCCGACGACAGTATCACCAAAAACGCCAGGACGCTGGAATCCCAAACGTCAGTATCCTGATCATAGAGACAGTGGGATGGGTAAGTACTACGCCGAGGACGGGGTGGGGGGGGGTAGGTTTAGGTGACCCGCCAGGGACTTAGGGTTAGGGTGTGTGTGTGTGGGGGGTGGGGTAGGTTTAGGGTGCAAGGAAAGGGGGTTAGGCACCACCAGTGGGGGGTTAGGATTAGGCTGCGGGGGGGAGACGGTTAGGTTTAGGGTGCAGGGAGGTGGGGTGTAGGCACTCCTCTTGGGGGTTAGTGTTAGACTGGGGGGGGGGGGATTTGGGTTAGGCCCCTAAAAGGGAGGGTTAGGTTAGGGTTGGACTACTTACAAGTCAATCAGCTCCTAACTGCCATGTTACAGGCTGTGGTTGAAAAATGGCATTTAGGAGCTGATTGATTGGTACTTTATCTCCTGCCACTTTACCTCTCTACAAGGCTTAGTATCTCCTCCTATATGTTTCATTATAGAAAACTTTTATTTTGAAATACTGATCAGTTTAGCCTCAATTATTGCTTAATCGTGAGAGAGGAGATTGGAGCTGTCTCTTTTACACGTGGCACTTTTGTGTGTGTAAACATGTTTATCAAAATTCTTGGAGTGTGGCTAGAGATACCCCTCCCTCTCTGCTGTGGTGTAACATGAATGTGCAAAACGCGTTGTATTCACATTATAGACCAAGATTTGAAGAGTGAGGTTCTGAGCTGGTGAAAAAGAATGCCCCCAACGGGGGAATTCAAATGTTTGAAAAGTCAGTTGGATGTCTGTTTTTTCCTGTCTATTCAAATTTAACTGACTTTTCAAACAATTGAATATCCCCCCAAGAATGTGTTCTCAACACCTCTTCATTTTGCTTCTTAATCTTGCTATGAAAAACACATATATTCAGATCTGATCACAACAGCAAATTTGTTAGCAGTTAGGCAAAACCATGGCCCTCATTCCGAGTTGTTCGCAGCAGACCATCGCATCGCAAACGGCAAAAAAACCCTCAAACTGCGCAAGTGCAAAAGCGAAAATACGCATGTGCAAAGCTAGCAATACGACACTTGTGCAGAATTCCTATAAGAAAATCTGCTCGTAATACACAAACGAAAACAGGGAGTGACGGAGGCGTGGCAGAGGCACGGCTTCGCAATCCTACGAAATGGGCGTGAAAGTGGGCGGCTAGTGTGGGAGTATGCATCCAGCAGTAGGCGTGTTTTTGGTAAAAATGCGTATCCTATGTTAAAAGTACATAACAAATGTTCGCTATCTTGACGCAGCCGAAGAGTAAGTCTGCAGCTACTCAGCACTTGCGAAGTACTGTTACAAGTGTGTGTCTGCTCTAATTAGCAATTAATTAGCAACTGAATTCACCTGTTGAGCATTTACTCGCCAAACACTGCTCTTACAAAATACTACAAACAGCAATTATATGACCACTTCATATTTGTATTGTTAGCACAAACAAATCTGACACACTCACAAATAATGCACTGTAGTTTTTGGACAAATAAAAATTAACTGATGTTAAATGCATGTTTTAATTATTTGTTTACTAATCTCAAATGTGACTAAACAAACTTATAAACTACATCAGCTAAATCTTCTCGACAGACATATTCCTTTGTACATACCAAATAACATGAGCACCATAATGCAGCCTACATTTAATGTGACTTAATATGTTTGTGTTTGGGTTTTTTTGGGAATATGTGTCCATATCTAATACTATGGCATGTTGCCCCTAGTAACCCAAGTTTTTTTTTTTTGTGTGTTTTTTATATGGCCAATTAAGTGTTGTGCAAGGCATACAGATTTAAAATTACACTATGCAATGTTTGTCTTAATATTCTGATTGTTCCCTTGTTCCACAAATGTCAATATGCCATGCTCAAGTTTACAGGGCACAGTTTTCCTGAGTGCATAACCTTTAATAAAACACACAAACAATTGTAAAGTAATTTTTTTTTTCTTCAAAAAAAGTTCAAAATCATCAACACAACATGGCTACAAATGAGCATCACATACAGAGATGGACATAGCAGCAAGCAGATGGCATTGGGCAAATGCACATAGCAGAACCCAGTACTATGGTAACCCCTTCTTCTGACAAAATATGATGTTTTCAATTAAGTAAGTGAACCCCCAGCCAGACTAAACTTTTAGGGGAACTGAGGTAGATTCCGGAACAAACACACAAACACAAACATACACAGCACGCTAGGAAGAGGAAGATGGCTCAGGTGTAGGCACAAATAACTCACAGGCTACAATTTAAAGAAAACCATTCACTTTGAGGGAGTTCTACATTCTGGCCACACAAGCCAAAATAAAAAAATACATCGAGGCAACATGTAAAACATGGGTGCTGCCCATCTGGAGGGACATCACTTTCTCTTTTTTTACCCCGCCTGATGTTGTTCTTCTTGGCTTGGTCTGCGGAGCGACCTTCGAGGGCCCTGCCCAGTGGGATGTTCTTCCTGGGCAGAGGGAGGGGAGGGAACCGATGTGGCTGGCTCTCTGCCACTGTGGGCAAGGGAGACAGCGATGTCCTGGAGCCCTTGCCGAATCGAATTGGCAAGTTATTGGAAGGAGGAGGCGAGTTGATCTTGGCCCTGCCTGATCTCTGCCAGACCTTGGCAGAGTTGAGCTACACCTTGCTCCACACTGGTTCTGTGCTCAGTGAGCCGGACAGGTATCTGGCTTACCTCCCGTAGCATCCTGTCCTGAAAAGCATTCAGGCTTTCACCATACCTGGCTATTTCAGTCAGGATTTCCGGGATAGCAGAGGTTTGGGTGGGGGGGCCAGTTGGAATCTGGATGGGTGGGATTTGTGGTCCCACAGTGCCAGACACACTAGGTCCCTCCACCTCAGCCTCAGCCACATAACCCTCCTGTGACTCTACCTGCTCACCCCCCCCCCCCCCCCCCCCCCCTGTGCTGTGTTATGTGCAAAGCAAATAGAAGAATGAGTGGAAAAAGAGTAGAAAAAAACAATATGAGACTTTTGTATCCAATAAAATGTACCAATACAAATATGTGTGTAAACTTACCTGGCAAGTCATGTGCATGGAGTATTTCAGGCAGGTCCGTGTCCATATAAGACACCCCAACCCCCTCCTCGTAGCTCACACAGTCCATCGCTATCTCCTCAAGATCTGTGTATTCCACAGTGGCAGCAGGACCTCCCCCTGTTGCCCTCGAGGCATTCCACTCCGCAGACCTCTTGCCCTTCAGGCGGGATTTGAGGTCGGCCCAACTACATATGTGGTGAAAAAATAAGATTTTACTCACCGGTAAATCTATTTCTCATAGTCCGTAGTGGATGCTGGGAACTCCGTAAGGACCATGGGGAATAGCGGGCTCCGCAGGAGACTGGGCACTCTAAAGAAAGATTTAGTACTATCTGGTGTGCACTGGCTCCTCCCTCTATGCCCCTCCTCCAGACCCCAGTTAAGGAAACTGTGCCCGGAAGAGCAGACATTATATGGAAAGGATTTTGGAATCCCGGGTAAGACTCATACCAGCCACACCAATCACACCGTATAACTTGTGATACACTTATCCAGTCAACAGTATGAACAACAACAGGGCATCAACAATGGATGCCAACATAACATAACCCATTATTAAGCAATAACTATGTACACGTATTGCAGAAAGTCCGCACTAGGGACGGGCGCCCAGCATCCACTACGGACTATGAGAAATAGATTTACCGGTGAGTAAAATCTTATTTTCTCTAACGTCCTAGTGGATGCTGGGAACTCCGTAAGAACCATGGGGATTATACCAAAGCTCCCAAACGGGCGGGAGAGTGCGGATGACTCTGCAGCACCGAATGGGCAAACTCAAGGTCCTCCTCAGCCAGGGTATCAAACTTGTAGAATTTTGCAAATGTGTTTGAACCCGACCAAGTAGCAGCTCGGCAAAGCTGTAAAGCCGAGACCCCTCGGGCAGCCGCCCAAGAAGAGCCCACCTTCCTTGTGGAATGGGCTTTCACTGATTTTGGATGCGACAATCCAGCCGCAGAATGAGCCTGCTGAATCGTGTTACAGATCCAGCGGGCAACAGTTTGCTTTGAAGCAGGAGCCCCCAACTTGTTGGGGGCATATAGGATAAACAGCGAATCAGTTTTCCTGACTCCAGCCTGGAATCCTCCAAGTCACGAGTAGCCGCAGGCACTACAATAGGTTGGTTCAAATGAAAAGATGACACCACCTTTGGCAGAAATTGGGGACGAGTCCGCAATTCTGCCCTGTCCATATGAAAAACCAGATAAGGGCTTTTGCATGACAAAGCCGCCAATTCTGACACACGCCTAGCCGAAGCTAAGGCCAATAGCATGACCACCTTCCACGTGAGATACTTTAGCTCCACGGTCTTAAGTGGTTCAAACCAGTGGGATTTTAGGAAACGCAACACCACGTTGAGATCCCAAGGTGCCACTGGTGGCACAAAAGGGGGCTGAATATGCAGCACTCCCTTAACAAACGTCTGAACTTCAGGAAGAGACGCCAGTTCCTTTTGAAAGAAAATGGATAGGGCCGAAATCTGGACCTTTATGGATCCCAACTTCAAGCCCATAGTCACTCCAGACTGTAGAAAGTGCAGAAATCTGCCCAGTTGGAATTCCTCTGTAGGGGCCTTCCTGGCCTCACACCAAGCAACATATTTTCGCCATATGCGGTGATAATGCTTTGCTGTTACGTCCTTCCTAGCCTTTATCAGCATAGGAATAACTTCCTCCGGAATGCCTTTTTCCGCTAGGATCCGGCGTTCAACCGCCATGCCGTCAAACGCAGCCGCGGTAAGTCTTGGAACAGGCAGGGCCCCTGTTGCAACAGGTCCTGTCTGAGAGGCAGAGGCCATGGGTCCTCTGTGAGCATTTCTTGCAGTTCCGGGTACCAAGGCCTTCGTGGCCAATCTGGAACAATGAGTATTGTTCTCACTCCTTTTCTTCTTACGATTCTCAGCACCTTGGGTATGAGAGGAAGAGGAGGAAACACATAGACCGATTGGAACACCCACGGTGTTACCAGGGCGTCCACAGCTATCGCCTGAGGGTCTCTTGACCTGGCGCAATACTGTTGTAGCTTTTTGTTGAGACGGGACGCCATCATGTCTACCTGTGGCAGTTCCCATCGATTTGTAATCTGAATGAAGACTTCGTGATGAAGTCCCCACTCTCCCGGGTGAAGGTCGTGCCTGCTGAGGAAGTCTGCTTCCCAGTTGTCCACCCCCGGAATGAACACTGCTGACAGTGCTTGTACATGATTCTCCGCCCACCGAAGAATCCTGGTGGCTTCCGCCATCGCGACTCTGCTTCTTGTGCCGCCCTGGCGGTTTACATGAGCCACCGCGGTGATGTTGTCTGACTGAATCAGCACCGGTTGGTTGCGAAGCAGGGGCTCCGCTTGACTCAGGGCGTTGAATATGGCCCTTAGTTCCAGGATATTGATGTGCAGACAAGCCTCCTGACTTGACCACAACCCTTGGAAGTTTCTTCCCTGAGTGACTGCCCCCCACCCTCGTAGGCTCGCATCCGTGGTCACCAGGACCCAGTCCTGTATGCCGAACCTGCGGCCCTCGAGAAGGTGAGCACTCTGTAGCCACCACAGAAGAGACACCCTGGCCCTGGGGGACAGGGTGATCAGCCGATGCATCTGAAGATGCGATCCGGACCATTTGTCCAACAGATCCCATTGAAAGATCCTCGCATGGAACCTGCCGAAGGGAATGGCTTCGTACGATGCCACCATCTTTCCCAGGACTCGCGTGCAGTGATGCACTGACACCTGTTTCGGTTTTAAGAGGTTTCTGACTAGAGTCACAAGCTCTTGAGCCTTCTCCGTCGGGAGAAACACCTTCTTCTGGTCTGTGTCTAGAATCATGCCCAGAAAGGGCAGACGCGTCGTAGGAATCAGCTGCAACTTTGGGATATTCAGAATCCAGCCATGCTGTTGCAACACTTCCTGAGAGTGCGCTACGCTGATCTGCAACTGCTCCCTCGACCTCGCCTTTATGAGGAGATCGTCCAAGTATGGGATAACTGTGACTCCTTGCTTTCTCAGTATCACCATCATTTCTGCCATTACCTTGGTAAATATTCTCGGTGCGTGGAGAGCCCAAACGGCAACGTCTGGAATTGGTAATGACAGTCCTGTACCACAAATCTGAGGTACTCCTGATGAGGCGGATAAATGGGGACATGCAAGTAAGCATCCTTGATGTCCAGAGACACCATAAAATCCCCCTCTTCCAGGCTTGCAATGACCGCTCTGAGCGATTTCATTTTGAACTTGAATCTTTTCAGATAAATGTTCAGGGACTTTAAATTTAATATAGGTCTGACCGAACCGTCCGGTTTCGATACCACAAACATTGTAGAATAGTATCCCTTTCCCTGTTGAAGAAGGGGAACCTTTACCACCACCTGCTGGAGAAATAGCTTGTGAATTGCCGCTACCACTACTTCCCTTTCTATGGGGGAAGCTGGCAGGGCCGATTTTAGGTAACGTTGAGGGGGCATCACCTCGAATTCCAGCTTGTATCCCTGAGACACAATCTGTATAGCCCAGGGATCCACCTGTGAGCGAACCCACTGGTGGCTGAAATGTCGGAGACGCGCCCCCACCGCTCCTGGCTCCACCCGTGGAGCCCCAGCGTCATGCGGTGGATTTAGTGGAAGCCGGGGAGGACTTCTGTTCCTGGGAACTAGCTGTAAGGTGCAGCTTTTTTCCTCTACCCCTGCCTCTAGCAAGAAAGGAGGCACCTCTGACCTTCTTGCTTCTTTGTGCGCGAAAGGACTGCATTTGGTAATACGGTGCTTTCTTAGGTTGTGAGGGAATATATGGCAAAAAGTTTGACTTCCCAGCAGTAGCTGTGGAAACCAGGTCCGAGAGACCGTCCCCAAACAATTCCTCACCCTTGTAAGGTAACACCTCCATGTGTTTTTTGGAGTCTGCATCACCTGTCCACTGCCGAGTCCACAGAACCCTCCTGGCAGAAATTGACATTGCATTAATTCTAGAGCCCAGTAGGCAAATGTCCCTCTGGGCATCCCTCATATATAGGACAGTGTCTTTGATATGCCCCAGGGTCAGCATAATGGTATCCCTGTCCAAGGTATCCATTTCCTCAGACAGATTATCTGTCCACGCTGCTACAGCACTACACATCCACGCCGACGCAATTGCCGGCCTCAGTAGAGTCCCTGAATGTGTATAAACAGATTTCAGGATACTTTCCTGCTTTCTATCTGCAGGATCCTTTAGGGTGGCCGTATCCTGCGACGGCAGGGCCACCTTCTTAGATAAGCGTGTGAGAGCTTTATCTACCCTAGGGGAGGATTCCCAGCGCACCCTGTCCTCTGGCGGGAAAGGGTACGCCATAAGTAACCTTTTTGGAAATCAGGACTTTCTTATCTGGGGAATCCCACGCTCTTTCACATAACTCATTTTTTTTTTTAAATAGAGTTTGTTTATTCAAAAAAAAAGGATCACAAATACAGACATTCCGTTAGACATGAGAAATTGAATAATACAGTACAGGCAATGCAACAGGTTATAGCATACGTGATCTCGAAAAAGTAAAGTATATTACATCACATGTGCAATTTCTCCCATTCTATTACTACACTCACGTTGCAATATAAAAAGGAAAATAAACATTCTAATGTCTGTAAACAGGTCAGAACTCTCATATTGAATATTTTAATTTTCTCCCCAATTATTTACCAATTACAGCTCCAACTAGTAAGCCGGAACATAGCCTACCAAAATTTCTAGAACATAAAAGATATAAACAAAAACGA
The DNA here is from genome assembly GCF_028390025.1 of Pseudophryne corroboree. NCBI lineage: Eukaryota > Metazoa > Chordata > Amphibia > Anura > Myobatrachidae > Pseudophryne > Pseudophryne corroboree. Next base: position 53,713,627 of record NC_086447.1, on the reverse strand, counting down.
AAACACACAAAAAAAAAAAAATACCATCAAGAAGCAGTATTACAGTACAATTAGTGAGGTATATGAAGTAATGAAGAATGAGTAATATCACATCCTGGCCTTGTATGAACCCAGGACCCCCTCCGCCCCCATGGCGCAACACTCTCATAGCACAAGAGCAGGGGAGGAGTATACAGAAGTAATCCAAGGGGACCATATTTTCTCATATTTGGAAATAGCATTGTTTTTCATGTATACATAGCGGTCTTTAAGGAGAGTGTCATTAACCAGTGCCTTAAAGGCTGATACAGAAGGGCAACGCGGGGCCATCCATAACCGTGCGATGCACACCTTGGCCAGAGCACAAATACTACGAGCATAAAGGCCCTCCCATCTGGACCCCGAAGCAGGACCCCCCATTCCCAGTACACAGAATCTCGAGGTCAACATACTCCCAGGCATCCCCGTGTGCTCCAGAATCGACCTGACCCCAGACCAGAACACCTGAATGGACGGACACTCCCACACAAGGTGCCAAAAGGACCCCCCATCAGCCCCACATTTAGGGCAAACAGCTGTATTGTCGGCCCCAAACCTGGCCAATCGAGCCGGTGTTATATAGGATCTGTGCAAAATAAAGAGCTGTATTTGTTGAAATCGGAGTGACTTAGTCACCACACCCGGGTATTCCAGGGCAAGCTCCCAGTCCTCCTCGCCTATGGGGCCCAAATCCCCCTCCCAGCGCTCTCGGAGTCCCGAGAGAGGGTCTGCGTGAAGTATCCCCAATAGGTACGAATATGTAAAAGAAATCACCCTAACCCGTCCCAGCGAGCTTAAAAAGGTCTTTATGGGGAAATGAAGGAGCATCAGGGGTGAGTCCCGAAATTGCGATTGTAAGGCGTGTCGGAGTTGTAGGAATCTAAAAAAATTAGAATTAGGTAGACCAAATTCCTCCTTTAACTGCTGAAACGATTTCAGCGTATCATCACTGTACAATTGGGATATGGAGATAATGGAGTATGGAGCCCACACCACCCCGCCCTCAAGAGCCCCCAGCTCGGGTAGTGAAGTAGAGTGCCAGAGGGGAGTATCGGGGTCCAAGCCATCAAACCCAAGCATATTTTTCAAAGCTAGCCAGATCTTCATGGCCTGGAAGACAACAGGGGGAGAGTACCGAGAAACCCTCCCACTCAGCAAAACCTGCACCGGAGAGAGGCCCGGGTAGTAGCACCGGAGAAATGCCCATTGTAAAGTACCGGCATCCCCGCCCTGAATCCAGGTACTAAGGTGAAACAACTGGGACGCAAAGTAGTACAACTGAAAGTTGGGCAGGGCTAAACCACCATCAGCCTTCAGCCTAGTGAGAGTATTCAGCTTTATCCTAGTCCTTTTGTTGGCCCATATTAAGGATGATAATATACCATTCAGTTTCCTAAAAAAGGACGGAAAGATATACACCGGGGATTGCAGGAGGATGTATAACAGTTTGGGTAGAATTATCATTTTAATTAAACTAACCCTGCCGGTCACTGTCAACGGAAGCTTGCACCAAGCTCTCGACTTGCGTGTAATCAGTTGCGTCAGTGGGCCCAAGTTCTGGGGTATAAAATCAGAAGGGTTATTTGTGATTTGAATTCCGAGATATTTAAACTGACCCGTCCAGCATAGCGGCAAGGGGAGCTTCTGGGCCAAGGGTGGGGGGCCAATGACGGGCATAATGAATGACTTGGGCCAGTTGATACGGAGACCAGAAAAGCCGCCGAATTCCTCAATGACCTGCAACAGAACAGGCATGTCAACAGCATAATCATGTAGGAATAACAGCAGGTCATCCGCATAAAGGGCGATCTTGTCAACACAAAGGCCCGTGGTGATTCCCCCAATGTCCGTGTGTGTCCTTCACATAACTCATTTAACTCATGTGAAGGGGGAAAAGTCACCTCTTGCTTTTTCTCCCCATACATATAAACCCTCTTGTCAGGGACAGGGTTTACCTCTGATATGTGTAAAACATCCTTCATCGCTATAATCATGTAACGTATAGCTTTTGTCATTTTTGGTTGCAATTTTGCATCATCGTCGTCGACACTGGAGTCAGAATCCGTGTCGACATCTGTGTCAACCATTTTGGATAGTGGGCGCTTTTGAGACCCTGAGGGCCTCTGCGCTGTAGGATCAGGCGTGGGTTGAGACCCTGACTGGCCCGAGGTATCAGCTTTGTCCAACCTTTTATGTAAGGAGTTTACATTATCATTTAACACCTTCCACATATCCATCCAATCAGGTGTCGGCACCGTCGGCGGCGACACATCAGTCAACTGCACTTGCTCTGCCTCCACATAGCCCTCTTCGTCAAACATGTCGACACACGCGTACCGACACACCACACACACAGGGGAAGCTCTAAATGAGGACAGGACCCCCATAAGGCCTTTTGGAGAGACAGAGAGAGAGTATGCCAGCACACACCCCAGCGCTATATAACCCAGGGATTACACAGTAACTTAGTGTTTACCCAGTAGCTGCTGTAATATTATTAATGCGCCTAAATTTATGTGCCCCCCCTCTCTTTTTTACCCTTCTACCGTGATTCTGCAGGGGAGAGCCTGGGGAGCTTCCTCTCAGCGGAGCAGTGGAAGGAAAATGGCGCTGGTGAGTGCTGAGGAAGAAGGCCCCGCCCCCTCAGCGGCGGGCTTCTGTCCCGCGATTTTTTTGTAAAATAAATGGCGGGGGCTCATACATATAACAGTGTCCCACTGTCTATATGCAGCTTTCGCCAGGAGGTATCAATTGCTGCCCAGGGCGCCCCCCCCCCCCCCCCCCCCCGCGCCCTGCACCCTACAGTGACCGGAGTGTGTGGGTTAGTGTGGGCGCAATGGCGCACAGCTGCAGTGCTGTGCGCTACCTCATGTGAAGACAGGAGTCTTCTGCCGCCGATTTCAATGTCTTCTCCGCTTCTGCCGGCTTCTGTCTTCTGGCTCTGCGAGGGGGACGGCGGCGCGGCTCCGGGAACGGACGACAAGGTCAGGTCCTGTGTTCGATCCCTCTGGAGCTAATGGTGTCCAGTAGCCTAAGAAGCGCAACCTAGCCGCAGTTAGTAGGTTTGCTTCTCTCCCCTCAGTCCCACGTAGCAGAGAGTCTGTTGCCAGCAGAAGCTCTCTGAAAATAAAAAAACCTAACTAAAATACTTTCTTATTAGCAAGCTCAGGAGAGCTCACTAAAAGCACCCAGCTCTGTCCGGGCACAGATTCTAACTGGGGTCTGGAGGAGGGGCATAGAGGGAGGAGCCAGTGCACACCAGATAGTACTAAATATTTCTTTAGAGTGCCCAGTCTCCTGCGGAGCCCGCTATTCCCCATGGTCCTTACGGAGTTCCCAGCATCCACTAGGACGTTAGAGAAATAGGGGCAAGGTAGTGTTAAATTATGAAAACCTGCTTTAATATATAGTACACATGTTATGCATTTGGTTGCTATAGTCAACATCACATCTAAGTAACTTTTTAAGAATACTTGGCACAGAAAATGGACTGGCAATATACACTTACCGTCTTCGCACTTCCTGCGAGGTGCGGACTATTGAGCCGACTTCATTAACAGAATTAGTGATGTCCCTCCAAATTCTGTCTTTGGTTGCAGCACCCATGTTTTTGGGTCCTCAATGTATTTTTTGCATGGCCTGTGTGACCAAAATCCGTAACTCCCTCTTAATGAAGGCGGGCTGTCTTTTCTTTTTTTTTGGAAGTAGCCTGTGAGCTATCGTCCTGACCTTTCTCACCATCTTCCTCTTCACTAGCTGCTTGTGTAGTTTGTGTTTGAGCTGCTAGTCCGGAATCACCCTCAGTTTCCCCACTAGCTATGTCTGGCAGGGGATTTACTCCTAACTCCTGGGTATCAGAAGAAGGAGTTTGTATAGTACTGGGTCCTGCTATTTCAGAGTCAGCATTGGCAAAGTCAAGCATCTGCCTCAGCAGTGCTAAGCTTCTATGTGCTAAAGCTGCCATCTGCTTCTGCACCTCGTCCATCTCTGCTGCCGTCTGCTCACGAGTAGCCATGTTGCTGGTGGCATGTGTGTATGCACGAGTGTTTAGCCATTTATAGCTGCGTGTGTTTTCCGGTGCGGAATTCCGCGCAGGTGTATATTATGCAAATTGGTCCACTAATTGTTGCACTGGCTATATAAACACCCTGCATGCAGCCTGTGTGTGTGTGGGTGTATGCGGAAAATTACTGAAGCAAGGTGGACATTTCTGAGAGCACATTTCTGAGTGAGTTTAGAGAGTATTTTATATTGTTTCAGTACAGTTTTTTTATGTAATGTTCTCCTTTTCATGTATGTTGTGTAAGATTGTTGTATACAATGGTTTTTATTTTAAAAAAATGTTTTTATTTTATATATATGGGAAGACTAATATGTTTATGATTTGAAGCCATATCTGAATGATGTGTGTGTGTGTGTGTGTGTGTGTGTGTGTGTGTGTGTGTGTGTGTGTGTGTGTGTGTGTCCGCGGGTGCGAATCTCCGCCCATGAGAACTGTACAAACTGTCCTGCACATCAATGTACACATACCAATAAAGTTTATTACAGATGACACCATACATTTCCAACCAATCACATGCCACCACACACTATAAATATAAGCCCATATATGGAAAACGCCATTGCCATGATGCGCGCAGCAGCTTTCACGTGCCGCGAGCTGCGCGTCCTGGTAGCGGTGATGGACCGCCGCGTAGGCCGCGCAGGGCCCTTTGTTCCAAATAGGGTAAAGCGCGAGGCCTACGCGGAGGTTCGCCTCTTATTGAGATACCGCATCCGCAGCAGGAGGACCATAATCCAACTTGAGAGGCGCTGGAGCGACCTCCGCAGGCGGACGCCGGACCTGTTGGCGGAACTCCGCCAACAAATCCGGGATTTACGTAGGCGCAGTAAGTTTATTACATTAAATAACACTGAGATAATTAGCATAAACTTTGCATATTTTCACTAAGTGATAGTGTGAAAATTTGCACACTGACAATGAACTATTGTAGAATAAACATGACACAGTGTGTGTGGTTAGGGCAAGCAGTACTGACTGTGTAGCAAGGTGCTTCTGAAAAAGTGCATGTTGTTATACAGAGTTGCTACACAGGCTGTCAACTGAACCCAATAACTTGCTCAGTGGGGTCATTTTAATAAGGTGGGAGGTTTTTAGAACTGGTGATGTTGCCTATAGCAACCAATCAGATTCAATCTATTAGATTCTAGAAGCAGCTTAATAAATGTTACGTATAATCTGATTGGTTGCTATGGCCAACATCACCAGTTTTAAAATTATAAAAACCTATTAATGTTACCCCTGTGTCTTTAACATGGGACAGAACAGTGTAATAGAAAAATGGTGTTGTTACAATTTGTCATGCTACAACCTAAATATTACATATGTCATTCTAGGACCACCACAACGGCAAGCTGCTGCTGGGAGCCCCGACCAAGCACCTTCTGAGCCCCCCTCCCCTTCTGTTGCCCAATCCCCTTCTCCTTCCCAGTCCCCTTCTGAGCCCCCCTCCCCTTCTGTTGCCCAATCCCCCTCTCCTTCCCAGTCCCCTTCTCAGCCCCCCTACCCTTCTGTCGCCCAATCCCCCTCTCCTTCCCAGTCCCCTTCTTAGCCCCCCTCCCCTTGTCGCCCAATCCCCCTCTCCTTCCCAGTCCCCTTCTCAGCCCCCCTCCCCTTCTGTCGCCCAATCCCCCTCTCCTTCCCAGTCCCTTTCTCAGCCCCCCTCCCCTTCTGTCGCCCCAATCCCCTTCTCCTTCCCAGTACCCTTCTCAGCCCCCCTTCCCCTCTCTTTACCAATACCCATCTCTGTCCCCTTCCCCCTCTGATGGCGGCCAAACAACCACTCCGGCCACCTCCCCCTCTCTTTCCCAGACCCCCTCTCTGGCCCCCTCCCCCTCTGTTGCCCAAACACCCTCTCCGCCCCCCTCCCCCTCTCAATCAGACCCACCCTCTGAAAGCAGGTCCCCAATCCCTCCTCCTTCCCCAATCCCTCCTCCTTCCCCAATCCAGCCTCCTTCCCCTATCCAGCCGCCTTCCTCCATCCAGCCGCCTTCCCCCATCCAGCCGCCTTCCCCCATCCAGCCGCCTTCCCCACCCAGTGAATGGGCAGCAGAAGCCCCTGAGGATGTGGAGGGTGCTGCACATGTGCCAGATGAGAGTAAGTTTTTAAACATTTAAAATGTATTGGTTACCTACTTACACTTCCAATTACAAAACATGCAGTGTTGTACTGTGGGCAATCTTGGCCCAAGGAAAAATGTTTGTGTTCTTCTTCATGGTTTAGATCACAGGTTCTCAAACTCGGTCCTCAGGACCCCACACAGTGCATGTTTTGCTGGTCTCCTCACAGAATTGCAAGTGAAATAATTAGCTCCACCTGTGGACCTTTTAAAATGTGTCAGTGAGTAATTAATACACCTGTGCACCTGCTGGGTTACCTGCAAAACATGCACTGTGTGGGGTCCTGAGGACCGAGTTTGAGAACCCCTGGTCTAGATGTTGCTTTTACATTTATGTGAGTATCATTAGATGTACAGTGTCTATGTGTGCAATGTTTTGTCTGTCCACTCTAGGTCGACACTCATTAGGTCGACAGGGTTGCCAGGACAACAGGGTTTATATGTGCTAGGTTGTCAGTGAAACAGTTAGACCTGAGTGGAGTTTAGTATGTTGTTGGTCTTTTACACTTGTGCCTGGGTATTCCTAATATTTGCACTTTTAACTCGCATGCTTCACTTTGTTAGCCAGCCTAACAACACAATGATTTGTGCTGTGAAAGTTACACTCACAAAATGCTTATTTGATTTATCAAAACCTGTTTGACCTTATTTAGTAAGGCAGGCTTTCAGGGAGTGTGGGCATGCTACCATATGTGGTCCTTCTGAAGATGTTGATATGCAGTGTGATGATGCAGGGCCAACCCCAAAAAAGATAAGTTGGCTTCACTTCAGATGTGAATGAATGCCAACATGGTGTTACATTTACTAAGATGGTAGTTCTCTTTAAGATGGGATGTTGCCCATAGCAACCAATAAGATTACACTTGTAATTTTTTTGACCCCTTCTACAAGATAATATGTAGAATTTGATTGGTTGCTATGGTCAACGTCCCATCTTAAACAGAACTCCCATAGTAGTAAATGTACCCCATGGTGTGGTACACTTTCTAAAAAAAAAAAAAAAAACATTGCTGAGCAGGCTTGTGTGTTGTTCTGCTACTGATTTATCCTTAAAACAGCCATGATGTAGTCACTTTGCCATTAAAGCAGGCCTGTCCAAACTGCGGCCCTCCAGCTGTTGAGAAACTACACATCCCAGCATGCCCTGACACAGCTTTTGCATTCTCTGACCCCAAAACTGTCAAGGCATGCTGGTATATGTAGTTTCACAACAGCTGGAGGGCCGCAGTTTGGACATGCCTGCATTAAAGTGTGCTTTGTGCCTTGCTTGTATAATAGGTAATGTGAGTAAGTTAGTAATGTTTATGTTGCCTCTTAATTTCAGATGTTGCAGTTGGAGATCCAACAACTTTTGCTGGCATTCTGGCCACCATGCGGCAAAATCTGGAAGCCTTGCTGGCTAATGTGGACCAGCTGCAAAAATTTGCATAATTTTTAATTATAAACATTTTATATTTTCATTTAAAAAAAAAAAAAAAATTATGACAAACAATAAAAACTATATATTTCAAGTTAAGCGGGTGTTGTGTTTATTAATGCAATAAAGGAACAGCAGATTGGCTAGCAGAAATTGATTACCTTAAACATTTCACACATCTAACGTAAGATTTAAAAAAAAAAAAAATACAGTTAGGAGGTTATTGTCTAAATAAACATGTAAACACATTCATTCACAAACTAAACCTCTACACAAAAAAACAAAAACAAAAAAAATTAGACCAGGCACATTTAAAACATCTATATTTATAATTTAAACATTTAAATGTTGATGGCCAATTATGCCTACAAAGTGTTCTTCAGGTATTTTTTGAAGACTTAATTGGTCATGAACATTATCATTCATTACACTAATTGGATTCGTAATTGAGGAGGGCTTGTGGACTTTAAACTGAAAGGTGTAATTTCACTTAATAGAAAAAAAACCCCATTGTTGTGCGTTTTTCCGCAAAAGTGTGCACTTTTATGAAGAATGTGTAAATCTACGAAAACTTAGTATTTTTACGATGAGGTTTGTGTTAATGCGAGGGTTTCGCATTGCTGCGATGTCATTTGGCATACGCCCACTTTGTGTAATACTGCGGACGAATTAGCAAAAATACGTTGGAGGCGGATATTCGCTATTTTGCAACATGTTCACAATTTTGCACATACCTTGGGGGTCATTCCGAGTTGTTCGCTCGCAAGCTGCTTTTAGCAGCTTTGCACACGCTAAGCCACCGCCTACTGGGAGTGAATCTTAGCTTCTCAAAATTGCGAACGAAAGATTAGCAGAATTGCGAATAGACACTTCTTAGCAGTTTCTGAGTAGCTCCAGACTTACTCGGCATCTGCGATCAGTTCAGTCAGTGTCGTTCCTGGTTTGACGTCACAAACACACCCAGCGTTCGCCCAGACACTCCTCCGTTTCTCCAGCCACTCCCGCGTTTTTCCCAGAAACGGTAGCGTTTTTTCACACACACCCATAAAACAGCTAGTTTCCGCCCAGAAACACCCACTTCCTGTCAATCACACTCCGATCACCAGAACGAAGAAAAAACCTTGTAATGCCGTGAGTAAAATACCTAACTGCATAGCAAATTTACTTGGCGCAGTCGCAGTGCGGACATTGCGCATGCGCATTAGTGACTAATCGCTCCGTTGCGAGAAAAATATAACGAGCGAACAACTCGGAATGACCCCCCTTGTGCGAACGAAAAAAATAGCGAACAACTCGGAATGACCACCCATGTGCACTGCAGTTGGGGGGTGGGGGAGGGGGGGGCAGATATAACATGTGCAGAGAGAGTTAGATTTGGGTGGGTTATATTGTTTCTGTGCAGGGTAAATACTGGCTGCTTTATTTTTACACTGCAAATTAGATTTCACTTCGAACACACCCCACCCAAATCTATCTCACTCTTTACATGTTATATCTGCCTCCCCCCCTCCCCCCCCGCCACTGCCGCAGTGCACATGGGTGGTCATTCCGAGTTGTTCGCTATTTTTTTCATTCGCACAAGGTATGCGCAAAATTGTGGGGGTCATTCCGAGTTGCTCGCTCTGTAAATTTCTTCGCATCGCAGCGATTTTCCGCTTAGTGCGCATGCGCAATGTTCGCACTGCGACTGCGCCAAGTAAATTTGCTATGCAGTTAGGAATTTTACTCACGTTTTTTTCTTCGTTCTGGTGATCGTACTGTGATTGACAGGAAGTGGGTGTTTCTGGGCAGAAACTGGCCGTTTTATGGGTGTGTGTGAAAAAACGCTACCGTTTCTGGGAAAAACGCGGGAGTGGCTGGAGAAACGGAGGAGTGTCTGGGAGAACGCTGGGTGTGTTTGTGACGTCAAACCAGGAACGACAAGCACTGAACTGATCGCAGATGCCGAGTAAGTTTCGAGTTACTCAGAAACTGCACAGAGATGTCTTATCGCAACATTGCGAATCTTTCTTTCGCAATTTTAAGAAGCTAAGATTCACTCCCAGTAGGCGGCGGCTTACGTGTGCAAAGCTGCTAAAAGAAGCTTGCGAGCGAACAACTCGGAATGACCCCCTGTGAACATGTTGCAAAATAGCGAATATCTGCCTCCAACGTATTTTTGCTAATTCGTCCGCAGTATAACACAAAGTGGGCGTACGCCAAATGACATCGCAGCAATGCGAAACCATCGCATTAACACAAACCTCAACGTAAAAATACTGTTTTCGTAGATTTACACATTCTTCTTAAAAGTGCACACTTTTGCGGAAAAACGCACAACAATGGGGTTTTTTTTCCTATTGAGTGAAATTACACCTTTCAGTTAAAGACCACAAGCCCTCCTCAATTACGAATCCAATTAGTGTAATGAATGACAATGGTCCTGACCAATTAAGTCTTCAAAGAATACCAGAAGAAAACTTTGTAGGCATAATTGGCCATAAACATTGATCTGGGAAATTTACAAATATAGATATGGGTATTGTGCCTGGTCTAATGCAAATGTTTGTAGTATTGTGTAGATGTGTAGTGTGTGAATAAATGTGTTCACATGCATTTATAATCCATAACCTCCTAACGTGTTTTTTTAATAAAAAATTTTGTTGGTGTATTTTTAGAAAATTATTCTAAAGTAAGATGTGTGAACTGTTTTAGGTCACCAATTTCTGCACGCCAATGTGCTGTTCCTTTATAGCATAAATAAACACAACATCCGCTTAACTTAATCAATTTTTGTATTTTTTTTTTGTTTGTTTTTTTGTTTTTCAGATATAAAACTGTTAACCCAATAAAAAATAAAAAAATGTCTCCATTGCCTCTATATCGGCAATTACTGCCCTCAAATGGCCTTTTATGCGCAGGAAAATTGCCGGAAAACTGTTGGGATCTCCAACTGCAGCATCTGAAAAGAAGAGTCAAAGAAAACATTACTAACTTACTCACATTACCTATTATACAAGCAAGGCAGAAAGCACACTTTAATGCCAAAGTGACTACATCATGGCTGTTTTAAGGATAAATCAGTAGCAGAACAACACACAAGCCTGCTCAGCAATGTTTTTTTTTTGTTTTTGTTTTTAAAAAGTGTACCACACCATGGGGTACATTTACTACTATGGGAGTTCTATTTAAGATGGGACGTTTACCATAGCAACCAAACAAATAAGACATATTATCTTGTAGAAGGGGTATAAAAATGTACAAGTATAATCTTATTGGTTGCTATGGGCAACATCCCATCTTAAAGAGAACTACCATTTTAGTAAATGAAAAACACCATGTTGGCATTCATTCACATCTGGAGTGAAGCCAACTTATCTTTTTTGGGGTTGGCCCTGCATCATCACACTGCATATCAACATCTTCAGAAGGACCACATATCGTAGCATGCCCACACTCCCTGAAAGCCTGCCTTACAACATAAGGTCAAACAGCTTTATAAATGTATAAATCCTAAATAGTAGGAGTGTAACTTTCACAACACAAATCACTGTGTCCTTAGCCTGCCTAACAAAGTGACTCCTGCGACTTTAATTTGAAAATCTTGCAATACCCAGGCACAATTGTAAAAGTAAAACCACACAAAAAGTACCACTCAGGTCTAAATGTTTTGCATATAATGTATCACATACAAACCCTGTTGTGCAGCCAAACCTGTCGACATAGTGATTGGCGACCCAGAGTGGCCATCCTCAACATTGCAGATGTAGACACTGTACATATAATGTTCCTTACACAAATGTAAATGCATCATCCATACCATGATGAAGAAGACAAGCATTTAACCTTGACAAAAGATTGGCCACAGTACAACACTGCATTTATTTGAATGTGTTGTTTTTGAACCAAAATAAAAATTAAGGAATGTGTGTGAACTTACTCTCCTCTGCCACTTGCCCACCTCCCTCAAGTGGCTCCGGGGCCTCTGCTGCCTATTCACATGGTGGCGAAGGTGGCTGGCTGGGGGATGGAGGCTGGATGGGTGAGGTTGGCTGGATGGGGGATGGGTGCTGGATGGGGGAAGGAGGCAGGATGGGGGAAGGAGGGTCTAATTGTGTAAGAGTATGGAAGGGGGAGGTCCTTACAGAGGGGGTTTGTGAATGATAGGGTGATGGTGGTGGAGTGGTTTTTTGGGACACAGAGGGGGAGGGGGGCAGAGAGGGGAATTGGGAAAGAGAGTGGGATTGGGCTGGAGAGGGGAATTGGGAAAGAGAGTGGGATTGGGCTGGAGAGGGGGATTGGGAAAGAGAGTGGGATTGGGCTGGAGAGGGGGATTGGGAAAGAGAGTGGGATTGGGCCGGAGAGGGTGAGGTGGGCGGAGAGGGGGTGTGGGCCGGAGAGGGTGAGGTGGCTGGAGAGGGGGAGTGGTCCGGAGAGGGGGTGTGGGCCGGAGAGGGTGAGGTGGCTGGAGAGGGGGAGTGGTCCGTAGAGGGGGTGTGGGCCGGAGAGGGTGAGGTGGCTGGAGAGGGGGAGTGGTCCGGAGAGGGGGAGTGGTCCAGAGAGGGAGTGTGGGCTGGAGAGGGGGAGTGGGCTGGAGAGGGGGAGTGGGCTGGAGAGGGGGAGGGGGCCTGAGAAGGGGCCTGGTGTGGGCTCCCAGCAGCAGCAGCAGCTTGCCGTTGTGTTCACCCTAGAATGACATATGTAATATTTAGGTTTCAGCATATACATTTTTAACATCAGCATATTCCTATTACTCTGTTCTGTCCTATGTTAAAGAGACAGGGGTAACATTAATAAGTTTGTAAAATGTTTAAACTGGTGATGTTGCCCATAGCAACCAATCAGATTATACGTAAACTTTATTAAGCGGCTTCTATCAGATAATATATAGAATCTGATTGTTTGATATAGCCAACATCACCAGTTCCAAAAACCACCCACATTATAAGAATAAACCCACTGAGCAAGCTATTGGGTTCAGTTGACAGCCTGTGTAGCAATTATGCACAACATTGACTTTTGCAGAAGCACCTTGATACACAGTCAGTACTGCTTGCCCTACCCACACACACAGTCATGTGTATTCTACAATAGTTTATTGTAAGTGTGCTAATTTTCACACTCTCACTTAGTGAAAGTAGGCAAAGTTTATGGCAAAAATCTGTTATGTACTGTAATATTTTACTTACTGCGCCTACGTAGATTACGGATTTGTTGGCGGAGCTCCGCCAACAGGTCCGGCGTACGCCTGCGGAGGTCGCTCCACCGCCTCTCCAGCTGTATGATGGTCCGCCTGCTGCGGACGCGGGTCCTCAATAAGCGACGGACCTCCGCGTAGGCCTCGTGCTTTACCCTATTTGGGACAAAGGGCCCTGCGCGGCCTACGCAGCGGTCCATCACTGCCACCAGGACGCGCAGCTCGCGGCGTGTGAATGCTGCTGCACGCATCATGGCAATGGCGTTTTCCATATATGGGCTTATATTTATAGTTTGTGGTTGCATGTGATTGGTTGGAAATGTATGGTGTCATCTGTAATAAACTTTATTGATATGTGTACATTGATGTGCAGGACAGTTTGTATAGTTCTCATGGGCGGTGATTCGCACCCGCGGACACACACACACACACACACAAACACACACATATCATTCAAATATGGCTTCAAATCATAAACATATTAGTCTTCACATATATATAAAATAAAAACATTTAAAAAAAAAAAAACCATTGGATACAACAATCTTACACAACATACATGAAAAGGAGAATATTGCATTAAAAAAATGTACTGAAACAATATAAAATACTCTCAAAACTCACTCAGAAATGTGCTCACTCAGAAATGTCTACCGTGCTTCAGTAATTTTCCGCATACACCCACACACAGGCTGCATGCAGGGCGTTCATATAGCCAGTGCAGCAATTACTGGACCAATTAGCATAATATACACCTGCGCGGAATTCCGCATCGGAAAACGCAAACAGCTATAAATAGCTGAACACTCGTGCATACACACATGCTACCAGCAACATGGCTACTCGTGAGCAGACGGCAGCAGAGATGGACGAGGTGCAGAAGCAGATGGCAGCTTTAGCACATAGAAGCTTAGCACTGCGGAGGCAGATGCTTGAGTTTGCCAATGCTGACTCTGAAATAGCAGGACCCAGTACTATACAAACTCCTTCTTCTGCTACCCAGGAGTTAGGAGTGAATCCCCTGCCAGACGTAGCTAGTGGGGAAACTGAGGGTGATTCTGGACTAGCAGCTCAAACACAAACTACACAAGCAGCTAGTGAAGAGGAAGATGGTGATGAAGGTCAGGATGATAGCTCACAGGCTACTTCCAAAAAAAAAGAAAAGACAGCCCGCCTTCACTAAGAGGGAGTTACGGATTTTGGTCACACAGGCCATGCAAAAAATACATCGAGGACCCAAAAACATGGGTGCTGCAACCAAAGACAGAATTTGGAGGGACATCACTAATTCTATTAATGAAGTCGGCTCAATAGTCCGCACCTCACAGGAAGTTCGAAGACGGTAAGTGTATACTGCCAGTCCATTTTCTGTGCCAAGTATTCTTAAAAAGTAACTTAGATGTGATGTTGCCTATAGCAACCAAATGCATAGTATGTGTGCTATATATTAAAGCAGGTTTTCAAAATTTAACACTACCTTGCCCCTATTTTTCCCCACATATGTAGTTGGGCCGACTTCAAATCCCGCCTGAAGGGCAAGAGGTCTGCAGAGTGGAATGCCTCGAGGGCAACAGGGGGAGGACCAGCTGCCACTGTGGAATACACAGATCTGGAGGAGATAGCGATGGACTGTGTGAGCTACGAGGAGGGGGTTGGGGTGTCTTATATGGACACGGACCTGCCTGAAATACTCCATGCACATGACTTGCCAGGTAAGTTTACACACATATTTTTTTTGTTGAAATTTTTTTGGATACAAAAGTCTCATATTGTTTTTATCTACTCTTTTTCCACTCATTCTTCTATTTGCTTTGCACATAACACAGCACAGGGGGGTGAGCAGGTAGAGTCACAGGAGGGTATGTGGCTGAGGCTGAGGTGGAGGGACCTAGTGTGTCTGGCACTGTGGGACCACAAATCCCACCCATCCAGATTCCAACTGGCCCCCCCACCCAACCCTCTGCTATCCTGGAAATCCTGACTGAAATAGCCAGGTATGGTGAGAGCCTGAATGCTTTTCAGGACAGGATGCTCCGGGAGGTAAGCCAGATACCTGTCCGGCTCACTGAGCACAGAACCAGTGTGGAGCAAGGTGTAGCTCAACTCTGCCAAGGTCTGGCAGAGATCAGGCAGGGACAAGATCAACTCGCCTCCTCCTTCCATGAACTTGCCAATTCCATTCGGCAAGGGCTCCAGGACATCGTTGTCTCCCTTGCCCACAGTGGCAGAGAGCCAGCCACATCGGCTCCCTCCCCTCACCCTGCCCAGGAAGAACATCCCACTGGGCAGGGCACTCGAAGGTCGCTCCGCAGACCAAGCCAAGAAGAACATCATCAGGCGGGGGGAAAAAAGAGAAAGTGATGTCTCTCCAGATGGGCAGCACCCATGTTTTACATGTTGCCTCGATGTATTTTTTTATTTTGGCTTGTGTGGCCAGAATGTAGAACTCCCTCAATGTGAAAGGTTTTCTTTAAATTGTAGCCTGTGAGTTATTTGTGCCTACACCTGAGCCATCTTCCTCTTCCTAGTGTGCTGTGTATGTTTGTGTTTGTGTGTTTGTTCCGGAATCTACCTCAGTTCCCCTAAAAGTTTAGTCTGGCTGGGGGTTCACTTACTTAATTTAAAACATCATATTTTGTCAGAAGAAGGGGTTACCATAGTACTGGGTTCTGCTATGTGCATTTGCCCAATGCCATCTGCTTGCTGCTATGTCCATCTCTGTATGTGATGCTCATTTGTAGCCATGTTGTGTTGTTGATTTTGAAATTTTTTTGAAGTAAAAAAAAATTACTTTACAATTGTTTGTGTGTTTTATTAAAGGTTATGCACTCATGAAAACTGTGCCCTGTAAACTTGAACATGGCATATTGACATTTGTGGAACAAGGGAACAATCATAATATTAAGACAAACATTGCATAGTGTAATTTTAAATCTGTATGCCTTGCACAACACTTAATTTACCATATAAAAAAAAAACTTGGGTTACTAGGGGCAACATGCCATAGTATTAGATATGGACACATATTCCCCCCCCCCCCCCCCCCAAAAAAAAAAAACATATGAAGTCACATGAAATGTAGGCTGCCTTATGGTGCTCATGTTATTTGGTATGTACAAAGGAATATGTCTATGTTGAGAAGATTTAGCTGATGTAGTTTATAAATTTGTTTAGTCACATTTGAGATTATTAAACAAATAATTAAGACATGCATTTAACATCAGTTAATTTTTATTGGTACAAAAAATACAGTGCATTATTTGTGAGTGTGTCAGATTTGTTTGTGCTAACAATACAAATATGAAGTGGCCATATAATTGCTGTTTGTATTATTTTGTAAGAGCAGTGTTTTGCGAGTAAATGCTCAACAGGTGAATTCAGTTGCTAATTAATTGCTAATTAGAGCAGACACACACTTGTAAAGGGCCCTACTCACTGGCCGACCCGCCGCCGAGCTGCCCGACGGCGGATACGGCCGACGAGCGACCCGGCGGTGGGGGGGCAGTGACGGGGGGAGTGAAGTTTCTTCACTCCCCCCGTCACGCGGCTGCATTGAAGTGCAGGCAAATATGGACGAGATCGTCCATATTGGCCTGCATGCACAGCCGACGGGAGACCAGCGATGAACGAGCGCGGGGCCGCGCATCGTTCATCGCAGGAGTCTCCACACTGAAAGATATGAACGAGTTCTCGTTCATTTATGAACGAGATCGTTCATATCTTTCAAAAAATCGGCCAGTGTGTAGGGCCCTTAACAGTACTTCGCAAGTGCTGAGTAGCTGCAGACTCACTCTTCGGCTGCGTCAAGATAGCGAACATTTGTTATGTACTTTTAACATAGGATACGCATTTTTGACAAAAACACGCCTACTGCTGGATGCATACTCCCACACTAGCTGCCCACTTTCACGACCATTTCGTAGGATTGTGAAGCCGTGCCTCTGCCACGCCTCCGTCACTCCCCGTTTTCGTTTGTGTATTACGAGCAGTTTTTCTTATAGTAATTTTGCACAAGTGTCGTATCGCTATCTTTGCGCATGCGTATTTCCGCTTTTGCGCTTGCGCAGTATGAGGTTTTCCTGCCGTTTGCGATGCGATGATCCGCTGCGAACAACTCGGAATGAGGGCCATGGTTTTGCCCATTAGCTAACAAATTTGCTGCTGCTATTAGGTCTGAATTAGGCCCACTGCTGGCAAAAGTCAGTTGGAACTTATCAACCAATTAATTATGCAAGACTCAAACCGCACAAGGGAGAAACCCTTACACAATAACACAGTGCCGTAACTAGGCATTTTAGCGCTGTGTGCAAGAAACGACATTGGCGCCCCCCCATGTAAGATAGGGGCAGTGCGCGCCGTAGGCGCACGGAAAAAATATAGGAGCGTGGCTTTATGGGGAAGGGGCATGGCCACAAAATAAAAGCAATTCATACTACGGTGCACAGTAGTCTCCATTATTCAAATTACGCTGCACAGTAGCGCCACTACACCAGGTAGAGACCCTTTTATACATTACAGCAGACAGCGGCCCCCTTTTTACACATTATAGAAGACAGTCCCCCTTTTTACACATCACGGCAGACAGCGTCCCCCTTTTTACACATTATGGCAGATGGTGTCCCCCTTTATACACATTGCAGCAGCCAGCGTCCCCCTTTTTACACATTGCTGCAGCCAGTCCCCCTTTTTACACATTGCGGCAGCCAGTCCCCTTTTTACTCATTGCGGCAGCCAGGCCCCCTTTTTACATATTACGGCAGATGGTGTACCCCTTTTTACACATTGCGGCAGCCGGTCCTCCTTTTTACACATTACGGCAGCCAGTCCCCCTTTTTACACATTGCAGCAGCCAGTCCCCATTTTTACACATTGCGGCAGCCAGGCCCCCTTTTTACACATTGCGGCAGCCATGCCCCCTTTTTACACATTGCGGCAGCCAGTCCCCCTTTTTACTCATTGCGGCAACCAGGCCCCCTTTTTACACATTGCAGCAGCCAGGCCCCCTTTTTACACATTATGGCAGACGGTGTCCGAGAGAGCGAAAGGGAGAGAGAGAGATACTTACCATCTCCCCGCTGGCAGCCAGGCTCCTCGTGCAGCTCCCTCGGTGCAGGCAGGTGAGAAGGAGGAGGAGGGAGGGGGACTGGAGCCGCAGCAGCGCTATTTCATTGGTAGTAAGCGTCGCTGCAGCATCCCCCTCTCCTTCCGTATTGGTTGCCCGGCGCTGCTGTGGATGCTGGGAAGGAGGAACCACATCCCAGCATCCACAGCAGCGCCAGGCAGCCAATACGGAAGGAGAGGGGGCTGCTGCAGTGGCGCTTACTACCAATGAAATAGCACTGCTGCGGCTCCAGTACCCCTCCCTCCTCCTCCTTCTCACCTGCCCAGCGCTGCTCTCTTCTCCCTCCACAGCGCGGCGGCGCACAGCACAGAACAGGCGGCATGTAATGAGTCAATTTGACTCATTACATGCTGCTGGCCGTGCGCCCTCAGGGCAACTGCGCTGTGTGCCAAGCCCACTTGGCACACACGTAGTTACGGCCCTGCAATAACAAGTTATGTGGCATAAGATCAACAATGTAATCTCATCAAATAAAGATGAATAAGAATGTAAAATTTTAAAAAAATGAAAGTATATATAAGTATATGACATCCTAACAAATATGGAAATGTGATACGTGTAATTCAAACCATTAATCAGTGGATATATTTGTGTATAATATAACAATCCAATATACCGTAACATCCTCCCACACAATGTGATGACAGACAGAGCGTACGCATTGCAGTTCCTACATAGCAGGCGTTATGTGATTTGCATCGTGGTAAAACATAAATAACATTTATTCGGTTACAATGAATAAATTGTCTGACTGGATAAATGTTACTTGCGGCACTGGAGGTTCTTTCCTTACATATATGACATAACCCAATTATTCCACTTCAGTTAATGTCCATTCTAGATGAGAATGGACATTAACGTCCATTAACGTTAATGTCCATTCTATTCTCCATTCAGAGAAAACAAACCAAGGAGCAGTGTGTATCCATTCTGTATAATTGGATGAAAGATTGTATCATTATAGAGATTTACCGTCACCCAATAGAATATTACCATAACAGGAGCAATGACATTATCATTCCATGGAAATATCTGGACTACACTTATATAAGGGTGTGGAATATTTTGCCGGCATTCCACATGTCAACACTGACCAGTTAGACATCTATCATGTCGACACTGTGAAATGTTGACATGATTAGAATGTGGATAAACATTTCTGGTGGTCCATTGGTGACTTACCTAGTGCAGCGGGTGCGGTAGCTCTAACAGTGTCTTCTGGGAACTGGCGGTGATGTCATGATGACTTCCAGCTGTTTCTGCGGTGCTCCGGGGGTGAGTATCGCCAGGGCCGGCTCTACCACTAGGCAGCTTTAGGCGGCTGCCCCAGGAGGGCGCCACTGAATTCATCTAGCAAAAAACTTAAGGATATCTCTGTATTCGGCCTCCTTTTACACTACGCTGGCTGCTGCTGCGGCTCTTATCAGGTGCAGCCACTGCTATCAGGCTGTTCCACATAGTGTCTCAGTGCTTTCTCAGTGCTGACACGTGTAACATCAAGTCATGTGACAGCACTTCTCATAGCCCTGATGCACCAACTCCGGGACCCTGGATCCTGGGTCTCCAGCAACAAGCAGCACCTGACTACATGTCCTCACCCAGCAGTGTCTCTGTAATTCTGCCGCCTGAAAGAGGTATCCTGCCAATGCCGAGGGAAAACAAGGAAACCACTGTTAGTTAAGTAACCCATGGGGGTTTCTGCAGGACCACAGACATTACAGATCTTAAAGCCCACTGGGGGGTTCGCACTTGTAAGCAGCATAATAATGAAAACACGGGCACTGGGGCACAATACAGTACATATGGAGGAGGTGGGGTCAGTAATGAACTTACAGATGGGGGGATGGAACACAATAGGGAGCATACAAATATATGTACGAGTGTATATTTGTATGTATACACATACATTTAAATATCCCCAACAGACCCCAAATTCTGATGTAGTGAGTGTTGTCCATTTTCTCTGTATATGTTTAATGATGCAATTCACCCCAGCCCACCTAGTGGCCACCTGTATCTCCCCTCCGAGAGGTGGTGGTGGTGGGGATTGCATGTTAGGGGGCTCTAGGCTGAAGCTTTGCCTAGGGTGCAGAGAGACCTTGCACCGGCCCTGAGTATCGCTAACCCCTAACCTTCCCAGTAGTGCCTATCCCTAACCTCCCCTCCTGTTGCTTAACATCAATTCTCCCCTCCCGCAGCCTAACCCTCGAACAGCCTAACTCTTCCCCTAGTGCCTAACCATAACCCTCCCACAGCCTAACCCTCCCCCTAGTGCCTAACCCTCCCACAGCTTAACCCTCCCCTAGTGCCTAACCCTAACCATCCCACAGCCTAACCCTCCCCCTAGTGCCTAACCCTCCCACAGCTTAACCCTCCCCTTGTGCCTAACCCTCCCACAGCCTAACCCTCCCCCTAGTGCCTAACCCTCCCACAGCTTAACCCTCCCCTAGTGCCTAACCCTAACCATCCCACAGCCTAACCCTCCCCCTAGAGCCTAACTCTCCCACAGCCTAACCCTCCCCCTAGTGCCTAACCATAACCCACCCACAGCTTAACCCTCCCCTAGTGCCTAACCATAACCATCTCACAGCCTAACCCTCCCCCTAGTGCCTAACCCTCCCACCGCTTAACCCTCCCCTAGTGCCTAACCCTCCCACAGCCTAACCCTCCCCCTAGTGCCTAACCCTCCCACAGCTTAACCCTCCCCTAGTGCCTAACCCTAACCATCCCACAGCCTAACCCTCCTCCTAGAGCCTAACTCTCCCACAGCCTAACCCTCCCCCAAGTGCCTAACCATAACCCACCCAAGGGCTTAACCCTCCCCTAGTGCCTAACCATAACCATCTCACAGCCTAACCCTCCCCCTAGAGCCTAACCCTCCCACAGCCTAACCCTCCCCCTAGTGCCTAACCCTTCCTCTAGTGCCTACACCTAACCCTCCCACAGTCTAACCCTCCCCCTAGTCCTAACCCTCCCACAGTCTAACCCCAACCCTAGAGCCTTACCCTAACCCTCCCACAGCCTAACCCTCCCCTTAGTGCCTAACCCTCACACAGCCTAACCCTCCCCCCTAGAGTTTAACCCTACCCCAACACCATCACCCCTCACTCTTAGCAGTCCTCATTTTGGTGCTCCACCCACTATATATATATATATATATATATATATATATTATTATATTTTATGCAAATTCTGTTTTATTAATAAAGAAACAACAGTGTACAGCAGCGGTGGCCAACCCATCCTCCGCTCTTTCATCCTCCGCATGCGACTCGATGCGCTCCCGGCCACCGCTGCCCGACACACCAGACTCTCCAGCGGCAGTTTGTATCTTTAATTCTACGGTGGCCCGTGAGCCAATCAGAGCTCGCGGACTGGCAGCTAAGGCTCCTGATTGGCTGCCGGTCCGCGAGCTCTGATTGGCTCACGGGCCGGCGCCGAATTGAAGATACACAGCGCCGCCGGAGACGTAGGGGTAGGAGAGGCGCGCCGCGCTCTCCTTCCCCTCACAGCAGCGCGGTAAGCGGCACTTTTTTTTTTTTTTTTTAGGGGGGGGAGTGAGGCACTGTGGCGGCATATGTATCAGCACTGGGGGCATGTGTATTTGCACTGTGGGGGCATATGAGGCACTGTGGGGGCATGTGTATCTGCACTGGGGGCATATGAGGCACTGTGGGGGCATGTGTATCTGCACTGGGGGCATATCTGGCACTGTGGGGGCATGTGTACCTGCACTGGGGCATATATGGCACTGTGTGGGCATTTCTGGCACTGTATGGGCATGTGTATCTGCACTGGGGGCATATCTGGCACTGTAGGGGCATGTGTACCTGCACTGGGGGCATATTTGGCACTGGGGGATCTGGCACTGTGTGGGCATATCTGGCACTGTGGGAGGCACTGTGGGGACATGTGTATCTGCATCGGGGGCATATCTGGCACTGTGGGGGCAAATCTGGCACTGTGGGGGGCACTGTGGGGACATGTGTATCTACATCGGGGGTATATCTGGCACTGTCGGGGCATATCTGGCACTGTGGGGACATGTGTATCTGCATCGGGGGCATATCTGTCACTGTGGCATTGTGGGGGGCACTGTGGGGACATGTGTATCTGCATCGGGGGTATATCTGGCACTGTCGGGGCATATCTGGCACTGTGGGGACATGTGTATCTGCATCGGGGGCATATCTGGCACTGTGGGGGCATATCTGGCACTGGGGTCGTATATGTATCTGGCACTGGGGGCATATATTTATCTGGCACTGTGGTGGCACCCATTTTTTGGCATTTTTATATGTATGAGGCACTGTACAACATGACTAAACAGGGTTATGACACAAGGTCACAATCCTACAAACATCATACCGAAAGGTGTGTGCACAGAAATGGGGCGTGCATGATAGTGGCTCTTGCACTTGCCTATGGATCTTTTCTGGCTCTTTGCCTCCGACTGGTTGGCCACCCCTGGTGTACAGCTCAAGAGCATAGCAGACAATACAAAAATTGTAGCAGTAAGAATTGACATTTCAATAGTTGTCCAACAATACAGAAAATGAAGACACTGTAAGTTATCTTTAGTCTACTGAACTTGAGACAGTAATCTGTACTGTCCTACAGTATTAATAATAATAAGAAGAAAAATAAAGCAAAGAGAAAGCAAGAAAAGGGAAAAAGAAAAGAGAGGAGAACTGCCATCACCATCACAACCCTAAGGTGTCGTGGAGGGATGGAGTAACATATAGGTCTGGTATTCCTGCGTTTCCTTAAATTGAAGCCAGTTGAACCATGTGGCTGTGAACCAAGACGCGGATTGTTCGGAAGATGATGTTAGGTCTTCTATTGCCATGTAAAAGTCGATTCTCTGAAACCATTTAGAAAGAGGAGGTGGTTGGGAGACCTCCAAAAGCACGGAACGGTGGCCCTAGCAGCATTCATTAAGTGCCGCAATAGAGAATTTTTGAATTGGGATAGGGGGAGATCTATTAAGTTAAGTAACCAGAACTCAAGAGTCTCTGGTACCGGGAATCCTGTAATTCGCCTAGTGATAGATTGGACTTGCTGCCAGAAGGCAGTCAACCCCAGGCACCGCCACCAAATATGGCAAGGAGTGCCACGAGATTGGCCACACCTCCAACAAAGCTCCGATACACTCGGAAACATTTGGTGAACCCGGTCCGGACATCGATACCATCTCGAAACAATCTTATTCTGTGTTTCTAGTACTTGGTGTGAAGGTGAGCTAGCAAAAGTAAACTGAAAGACACGGGACCATTGTTCCGAGGTCAACTCTTTACCCATATCCTCATGCCAAGCCGTAACAAATGCTAGGGGTTGGGAAGGAGTACTAGTAAGACAGTGTCTGTACAGTAAAGATATATGTCATGGTGAATTTTCAGAAAGGCAGGATTCGAAAGTCGTCGGCTTCCACCCCATCGCACGGGCCGGCAATGTAGTTAAGTAATGCCGAATTTGGAGATAGGTCCAGAAAGAGTTGGGCGGTAAACCATAGGTTTGTTGCAAATCTGCGAAGGAGTGGAGTCCGGCCAAGCCTATCTGGTGGCTCAGACGAGAAATCCCGGCTGTAGCCCAGGCTGATAGAGGAGATAAGGAAAGGGGGCTAGAAATTAGGTCCGGGTTAAACAGTAAGGGTGTCGGCAATGAAGGGCCTGAGCTAAAGTGGTCCATATGCCTATATTACTTTCATAACTTAAGGGTCGGGTCTAGGGTAAGATGTTTCACATATGGAATTTTGTGAAGCCAGGGGAGAATGTGTGAGGGGGTACCTGCAACTGCTTCAGCAATTAGTGGCCATTGCTTAGTGGAGGGGAATCTAGACATTTCAATAACTCTGGACAAATGTACTGCATGGTAATTACTGATAAAATGAGGCAGTTGCAGTCCGCCTTCAGTGCGAGTACGGGTCAATGTGGTTTGAGAAAGTCGATGCCCCTTTCGTCCCCAAATAAAACAACCAACAGAGGACTGCAACGTGGTAAAAAAGGAAGTACAGTAGGTATTGATATATGCAAAGTTTGGAGTAAATATAAAACTTTAGGGAGAATTGTCATCTTTACCGTATTAATCCTACCCAACCAAGTAAGTTGAAGTGCAGACCATTTATTATAAGCCGCTCATAACTTTATTGTGATTACATAAACCTTTTATTTAAGCTAGCTTATCACTAAATAAAACCACACCACACACTGAAATAAAGACACGGACACAGTAGCTGGAGTTAAAGGTCAGACGATGTTTATTAATCGCTGACCAACTCTTTAAACTAATAATTGAGGCCGAATTAGAATTGAATTGAATATATATTTAACTCTAGTTTGGAGGATGGCAAAAACAGAAAACCGCTGCCAAACACCAGCACCCGTCACCTAGATGAAAACCACCAAACCAAGGAGGGGAGTACACATACCCCGCCTCCTTCCCGCATAACCCGCATTGTGCTGGCCTTACCCCTCTTTCTCTGGCAAACGTTCGGTTCCCGCAGGGGAACGTCTAAATGTCCAACCGCAAGAAAAGGACACACCTGCCGTCCATTTAAAGAGGGAGCCCCACAATGACCACTTATGCCTGTGTGACAGCTGGTTGGCAGCGATTTCCCGCCAATCTGGCTTTCAATAGCCCACAGCAAGAACAAAAACCTAGACGCATTCTGGGAGGGCGGGCGGGCAAAACTGAATGGCAAGAGGAAGTCTGGCAAAATGGCCACCCCTTATATACTAACCTAAGACCCTCCTCTTCATATTGATGCACAACCCTCTAATCCAATAGGAAAAAACCCAACCGGGAAAACTGATCTGCCTAGCAACTGCTTAGTCATTTAACAACCAATCACAAAAAGTTGATCGCTTATATGGCCTCAGGCTTATGCAGCCTTCAGCTTATCTAAGCCGCTCATAACTTTATTGTGATTACATAAACCTTTTATTTAAGCTAGCTTATCACTAAATAAAACCACACCACACACTGAAATAAAGACACGGACACAGTAGCTGGAGTTAAAGGTCAGACGATGTTTATTAATCGCTGACCAACTCTTTAAACTAATAATTGAGGCCGAATTAGAATTGAATTGAATATATATTTAACTCTAGTTTGGAGGATGGCAAAAACAGAAAACCGCTGCCAAACACCAGCACCCGTCACCTAGATGAAAACCACCAAACCAAGGAGGGGAGTACACATACCCCGCCTCCTTCCCGCATAACCCGCATTGTGCTGGCCTTACCCCTCTTTCTCTGGCAAACGTTCGGTTCCCGCAGGGGAACGTCTAAATGTCCAACCGCAAGAAAAGGACACACCTGCCGTCCATTTAAAGAGGGAGCCCCACAATGACCACTTATGCCTGTGTGACAGCTGGTTGGCAGCGATTTCCCGCCACCAAGGTTTACCAAACCGCCACCGCCATCCGCAAACAGAAACTTAACCAACCAGAAACTAACTAGCTCTAACGAAAAAGACCGAAAATATCTTCCAGAAAAAACTGCACTCCTTCCGGAGAAAGGTGAACCCCATCGTCTCTATAGAACTGCCTGTTCCGCAGCACCAGCAGAGGATGCTTAATTGCCACTCCGCCTATGGCCTTGACAAACAGAGACACCGTCGAGTTCACCTTTTTGCGTGCTTTCTCCAGCGCCGAGAAACGCACCGCACCACGCCAATGGAAACGGGGCACCATTTCCGACCAGACAATGCATACCCCAGGCCAGTGACAACGTATTGCCACCACATCCGCCTTTATAGACAAAATCAAGTCTATGCCTTTAACTCGGCCCAGATCATTACCACCCAGATGAATGATAATACAACTGGGGCGACCCCAGCGGCGCTCCCGAGAAAAAAGGACGCGCAACAAATCACCCCATAACATGCCCCTAACACCTAGCCATCTAAATTGCCGGGACCCAAAAATCTCAGTCGCCCTAGATGCCATGGGATGTTTCTCCGCCCAAAAAACATAGGAATGACCAACCATCCATATGTGGTCTCCAAAATTGATGACAGCTGTAAAAGAAAATATCCTAACGTCAGATTATGCACATAATCTGTAACTTAAACACAACGTAACCAATAAAACCCAAGTGAAGGAGAAAACTCAAAAAACCTCCCGTGGACCTTGGTAGAACAGCCAATTGAAATTAGGCCCCCTCGGAGGAAAAATTTTAAAAATTCGCTTCACACCCTCGATTCCTGAACGGTAAGCGTTCAAAAACCGACGAGTAAACATGTTTTTGGGTTAGCGCAACAGGCGCACTTATAACTTATCTATACGGACATAGGACTTATAGGAGGCCGACTTCCAGCGACCCAACTCCCGAATAGCCGCTGGTGATGAACCAGCGGCCGCCGCATGGGTGGCCGCCCCAATCCGAAAGGAATGAGTACCGAAGTCCGCCTCCTGCAAGCCCAACGCCGTCAAACATTTCTTGAACACCGATGAGAACTGAAACTTTGTCAGAGGGTCCAACTGCGCGTGCACCAGCAACTGGTTGCCCCCCGGAGGTCTTAACCGCACATACTCTTGGGTCAGCCGCAGCGGGCAAACGCCCATACCTCCCTGAGCCTCCAAGGACAACCAGCGACCCCGACCTGTTTGATCTGTCTTGGATCGCACAATCCTACAGAGCAACAGGCCCTCCTGTAAGCGCACATTCTCGTAGAGCAGACCCGATTCCCGGGACGCCTTGCTGCTCGCCACTAGCTCGCTCACCCGAAAAGCCCCGAAAAAGGCCAGGGCATACGCGCTACTAAACAATGCCACCTCAAATTCCGAGGACGCAATCCGAGGTAGCACACGCAGCAATTCCGCTAGCAGCTGCAACGTTATAGGCCTACGTGAATCCGCGGGCGCCGGGTGCAACCTAGCCCAACCTTTCAGCGCTCTGGAAAGGACAAACGACCCCGTGGGGTCCGTTGTCCCGTGGAGTCGCGAGTGAAAGGCGATGCCCGCAAGGGCAGTAGCCATGGCCGCTTTTGACCTACCGTTTTGGTAATGCTCCCAAACAAAGGTCAACAGGGCGTCGGCCGAGGACTCACCTGCTACCCCGTACCTACTCTGAAAGGCTGACCAATCCCGCCATGCAGCATCATACGCTCGTAGCGTGGAGGGAGCCAGTGCACACCTGGCCAACGCCGTTAAACCGCTTCGACCATCTGCCAGACAGAAGGTGGGCACTGTAACCCCTCTGCCTCCGCTCCCGGAACCAACGTCCTGAATTTGTCAAACTGGAACCGGGACAATGCATCCGCAATTCCATTGTCAACTCCAGGTACGTGGCGGGCCCTAAAATTAATATTACGCTGTAAACAAACCAGCACTAAATGCCTTAGCAATCGCAGGGCCTGCGGAGATGAGGAACGCTGATTATTAATCGCATGCACTACCCCTAAGTTGTCGCAAAGAAACAAAATGTCCCTATTTGCGAACCGTCCGGCCCATAACTCAAGCGCCACTAAGATCGGGAACAATTCCAGCAGAAGCAGGTTCTTGGTAAACCCACGCGTTACCCAAGATGCCGGCCAGGCCGCAGCGCACCATGCGCCAGCGAAGAACGCGCCGAAACCACGGCTGCCTGAAGCATCCGTGAACAACTGCAGCTGCTTACTGGAACAACAAGGAGCGGGCCACAACACTTCCCTGTTGAAGGACACCAGGAACGAGACCCAAATCCGCAAATCATCCTTGATCTCGCGGGAAAGGTACACGGAGTGATTCTGTCGAACCGTCCCCGCTGTGGCCCGCTCAAGTTTGCGACAGAAAATCCTGCCCATGGGGATAATCCGACACGCAAAATTGAGAGAACCAAGCAAGGACTGCACCTGCTTAAGCCGAACCCTGCGTTTTCCTAAACAGTCTGTAATCAAACCCAATAGCTTCCGCACCTTATCCTCGGGCAAGCGACAGCACCCCCCTACCGTGTCAATCTCGATACCTAAATAGCTAAGACAAGTGCAAGGACCCTCGCACTTATCCTGAGCAACCGGTACCCCTAAAGCGCCGAATAACGACCTGGCCACCGAGAGAATGTCCCCACAGACCGAACTGTCCCCGGGCCCTACAAAGAGAAAATCATCCAGGTAGTGAGCCACTCCCAGTTGCCCGGAAGCGGTCTGGACGCACCAGTGTAAAAATGTGCTAAAGCACTCAAAGTAGGCGCAGGAGACAGAGCAACCCATGGGGAGACACCGATCGACGTAGAATTCGCCCCCTATTTTGAAACCCAGAAACCGCAAGGAATCTGGGTGTAGCGGGAGTAGGCGAAAAGCTGACTCCACGTCCAATTTTGCCAACAGACTCCCCGGACCACCATCCCGCACTAAGCGCAGCGCGTCGTCAAACGACTGATATCGAACTCTGCACTGGGCTTCCGGGATAGCGTCGTTGACCGACAACCCCGGCGGGTGAGACAAGTGCTGTATCAAACGAAACTTGCATATGGCCTTCTTGGGCACCACCCCTATTGGGGAAATGCACAAGGAGGGCAACGGGGAAAAGGCGTAGGGCCCAGCCATGCGCCCCAGCTCAATCTCCCCGTCGACCTTCCGCCGGATCTCCTGCGGGAATTCACGAGCCGATCTCAAATTCTGGCGTGCAACCACATACACCGAATCCGGAATTGGCAAGCGAAAACCGTGCTGAAAACCCTCCGAGAGAAACGATGCAGCTGACTCATCGGGGTATAACGCAAGCCAGCGCTGCAACTCGGGAACTATAATCGGGGAGAAGGCCTTACTTGCCAACTCCACCGGCCTCGGTGGAAGCGGCAGGCTTACTGCCTGTTGCCGCGGTGCATTCCTTGGCCGGGTGACTAGATCCGCACAACCTACATGAGTGGCGAAAACGACAACTCGTTCCTTTGACGCATTTACCGTCGTTGTAGGCGAAACACTTCCCTTTCCCCGTCAATCGGGAAGCCGCCGCCCCGGACGCCCCGGGCTTCTTGGCCGTGACGTCTGGGGTGGGTTTGACCTGCTGCGTGACCTCCAACCACACCTCAACATCCTTAAAACCCGCGGGCAGGATGGGGTTGCCATCCTGATTGCGACGAAACTTCTCGTCGTAATCCCGCCACGCGGAACCCTTGGATTTCAAGTACATATCGTGTACTAAAAACAAATATTTCACCAAGTTGGCATACTCCGAGGGACGCGATTCCGTGTAGCAAGCCATGAACACCAAAAACCCACGCAGCCACTGGTGAAAATTGCGAAACGCACTTTCCCCAATACCGCCCGGCTTCTTGGCTGCTTCAAAACCCTGCCGCATTTCCTCCGTAAGGGTGAATATGTCTACATACTTCCCCTTGCGGATCTTTTTCCGCATGCGCTTGCGAACCCCCCTTGTAACTGCCGTGTTGGCGCAATGTACCATCTCGCCGTAACGGGGAGGGTCCGAGGGGACCACCTGCGCAGGAGCGGCCACCTTATGCGCCTCCTTAGCCATTCGCCGCGCGATGAGCCTAGCTAATTTACGCGGGCGCCGCGGAGAGCCGGATGATACGCTGCTAGAAGACGATGAACTACAAGTTGAGACGTGTAAAGGAATGTTTAGCTCACCGGAGTTCGAAGGACCCGGAACCTCGTCGTCCGCTACACCCGCCTCCGCTGATGGCCGTACCTCCACGTTCGCAGTCCCGCTCGTCCGTGATCTTCGCCTCATGTCGGGTGTAGCCCCTGAACTAGACGGGACCTGTGAGGGAGAAAAAGAGGGGACAACAGGCACAGGGGGAACCAGAACATCATTAACACTTGGCCGCAATTGCGGAGGCGGAGGGACCGCCCCTCCGCTCCGCGGCGGATGGCCGCCCGGCAGCTGCAGGGAGGGGGCCCCCGCCGAGGTGTACCCGATCGACTGCGTAAAGGCCGACCCGCTTACTGCACCAAAACTCGCGGGGTAAGACGGCCGCCACGCCGTATGCGGCGGGCAGACGCCTGCTCCCGCCCATCCGTATGATGCCGGAAGGAACTGAGGGGGCGCCGGGAGAGGGGGCCAACCCTGTGCCACCTGATACCCACCGCCCGGTGCCTGTCCTGGCTGCAGGCCCGCAAAGGCCGGCAAGGGCACCGCGACTCGGGGTCCACCGACCGACCATGTGGACTGCACGCCGGCGCCCGCGCTGGCCCCACCCGGGGAAAACTGTGTGCCGGACACCGTCATGAAACCCATGGAAGGCATACTGGCGGCTAAGGGGAATGCTGGAGCCGGAGGCCACGCAAACCCCCCGGGGAAGGACTGGCTCCCCGCGAAGCCTTGCTGCGCTGTTACCGCAAGCGCCCCGCCGTGCGTAAAATAAGCCGCCGAGACGGACGCCTGCGTGGACCCGCATTGCCAAGGACCGTGGAGGGCGTGGGGAGGAGTTTGATACCCTGTAAGTGAGGGCGCCGTTAATGGCGGCGGGGCAGCTGACGCCCAGGGGGCGCCCGAGTAGGCCCCTGAGGCCGGGGGGAAACCCTGCCATGTAGTTGCCGCCGGGGCGGGTGTGGCGGCAGCCGCTGCCACGTCCCCCGCCCCAGCCACCCCAGATCCAAGGTGCCCCCCGTTATCACAAATCACCTGGGGTGCGCTAGACCCCTCGTTGGCAGAGGGTAGTGTGTGGTCCTGTATTGTCCCAGGGACAGCGGGAGCCGCTACCCGCTGTCCTGGGCTCATATTCCCCTGCACATTGACCCCCCCCTCACCCCCCGCAGCTCCGCCGCGGTCGTCCTGTGCCACCAGGACGCCGCCGAGAGCCATAAGCGGGGATGGAGGAAGAGAGCCGTCAGCACTGCAGGAGAGAGGGTGAGGGGACGTATGTGCCGCGGGAGGCGCCGGGGCGCGCGGCCCGGCCGGGTCGCGCGCACCTGCGCCATGCATCAAGCGGCTGCTGGCAGGAGGCGGAGGAGGCCTGAAGGCGCCCGGAGCAGGAGGGCGAGGAGAGGCCCGTCCCGCTGCGAGCGCCGGGGTGCGCGGCTCGGCCGAGCCGCGCGCCCCGGAACCACGTGACGAGCGGCCGCTGGCCGCCCGTCTCCGAGCGGCAGGGGAGCGGGCTGTAACTGCCCGCCCCCGCCGCCTGTCTGCAGCGGGGGAAAGGCCACTCTGAGGCGCGACGCTCGGGGAGCGGGAGCGGAGGGAACTCCCCGCATCCACGAGGCGCCGGGGGGGGGGGGGGGGGCTGAGCGTCGAGGACGAGGCATGGCAGGGGGAGGATAAGTCTGCCACAAAACAAATACACTGCACAGAGAAGGGGCAAGCGTGCTATATAATGCCCAGTGAAGGCAAATGAAATACAATAAGTTTATAGCAAGGAGAACAAGCAGTATTATATACTTATCCTTCCTGGGCAAAACTGAATGGCAAGAGGAAGTCTGGCAAAATGGCCACCCCTTATATACTAACCTAAGACCCTCCTCTTCATATTGATGCACAACCCTCTAATCCAATAGGAAAAAACCCAACCGCGAAAACTGATCTGCCTAGCAACTGCTTAGTCATTTAACAACCAATCACAAAAAGTTGATCGCTTATATGGCCTCAGGCTTATGCAGCCTTCAGCTTATCAAGTCTGTGGTAATCTTATGTAGCAAAGGGAGAAAATTTCACCCACTATATTTTAAATAGGAACTGTGCGCACATTCAGGGCGCAGCCCCAAAAGGAGCATGCTTCTGCTGGGAAGCGGCATGGCCATACAATAATACCCCCAATTCAAATTACACCGCACAGTAGTGCAACTTTATTCACATGATATCATGCTATAGTGTCCCTTATTAACGTTACATCACACAGTAGTACCACTTTACTTTATATACGTTACTTCTCACAGTAGTGCCCCTTTTTCACATTACATCACACTGAATTGCTCCTTATTCACATTACATCACACTGAATTGCTCCTTATTCACATTACATCACACTGAATTGCTCCTTATTCACATTACATCACACTGAATTGCTCTTTATTCACAATACACCACGCCATAATGCTCTTTATTCACATTAGACCACACAGTAATGCCCTTTCTATGCATTACGCCACACAGTAGAGAACCTTATACACATAATGCCACACATTAGTAATGACTTTATACACATAATACCACACAGTAATGCCCCTCACACATATGGCATACATTATTAATATCCTTATAAACATAATGCTCCTTACTCATTATGCCAACCTTTATTAATGCCCTTATACACATAATGTCAAACATAGTGCCCCTTACACATTTGTTGCACATTATTAATGCATTTATACACATGACACACATACTGCCCCTTACACATATGCCAGAAACTATTGCACAACCAACCCCCAACCCCCCGCCCCCCACACACACACACACACACTGCCACTACCACTGTGACCTCTGCCACTGCTTGCATATAGATGTGTCCTCATACATCTTGCTTCAATGTGCCATGCAGCAGGAGATGCCTGGCGTGAGTCAGCTGGCAGCTCCTGGTCAGCTCTGCTAACCTCAGGTGCCTTTTTTTGCCAAAATGCATTGCTATGTGATTAGGACGCACAAGCAGCTTCTGCTGATTAAAATGATATGCGGCATGCCTATATTGTGTGTGCGACTATGGCTTTATCTGCATATGAAATGTTATGTTACAGTGATTTCCAGGAATACACTGTAACATAGCATTTCATATGCAGATACAGCCACAGTCACACACAGAATATAGGCATGCCGCATATCATTTTAATCAGCAGCAGCTGCTTGTGCCCCATGGCATAGTTTGCCTATGCCTAGGGGCCGACTCTGTTGCCTATAACCATCCTTGTCTGCTGTTGACACCGATATTGGCACGTCTACACTTCAGTGTAATTATCCTACCTATCCACCAGTCCCATTGTCTAATATGTAACACTAGTTACCAGCACGTCAACATGACGGAACAACATAACAGTAATGTCAGCGTCAGTGGCTGTGTGCGTCCAAACGGAACATCTAGTGGCTCGGCTAGCCCGCAAAATACTTGCATTCCCCCCATAGAGGTGAGGATCAGCATTAGCCTTTTATTATATAGGATTGTACAAAGCAAATTCTAAAACCATTCTCCCCTGTGGTTGTATATCCTCGATGTGTGGAGAACAGCACAATTCTACTGGCAATGGAGAGGTGGAACGTTTGTTCCATAAAGGTGACACCACAATGACATCTAGGTAGGGTCATCTTCAGTCAGCCAAACCAGCAGATTCCGCTCCTTTGTCACTGGCCTGATAAACTGTTATTGTTACACTAGTGTAATGTAATAATACTTCCTGCGCTGTGTTACTTGTCTCAGCAGCTCTCTGCCTGTGGTCTCAGCCTCATGACTCTCGCAAGTTGAATGAATCACTCTGCGGGGCAAACGCTGGGCAGAGACATCATTATGAAACCACTCAGCGCGGTATTAAAATCTGTGACCGAACGTCCTGACCATTATTAGGCAAACACGGAACGCACAACACGTAGCATTGGTTACAGAACAGTATGGTAATTTGAAGGCTAATTTCCCTAAGTTATTTCCTATTATTGTTCTAACATTCCCAAACATAGGGGGTCATTTGGAGTTGTTCGCTCGTTGCCGATTTTCGCAGCGGAGCGATTAAGGCAAAAATGCGCATGCGCATGGTACGCAGTGCGCATGCGGTAAGTATTTTAGCACAAAACTTAGTAGATTTACTCACGTCCGAACGAAGAATTTTCATAGTTGAAGTGATCGTAGTGTGATTGACAGGAAGTGGGTGTTTCTGGGCGGAAACTGGCCGTTTTCTAGGAGTGTGCGGAAAAACGCAGGCGTGCCAGGAAAAAACGCGGGAGTGTCTGGAGAAACGGGGGAGTGGCTGGGCGAACGCAGGGCGTGTTTGTGATGTCAAACCAGAAACGAAACGGCCTGAGCTGATCGCAATCTGTGAGTAGGTCTGGAGCTACTCAGAAACTGCTATCCTACTAATCCCGCAGTCCCTCACCGCCTCCTCCCCCCATCGCATTTAGGACCCGATTCAGGGGGTCATTCCGAGTTGTTCACCCGCTAGCAGATTTTAGCAGCATTGCACACGCTAGGCCGCCGCCCTCTGGGAGTGTATCTTAGCTGAGCAGAATAGCGAACGAAAGATTAGCAAAATTGTGAATAGAAAATTCTTAGCAGTTTCTGAGTAGCTCCAGACCTACTCACAGATTGCGATCAGCTCAGCCCGTTTCGTTCCTAGTTTGACGTCACAAACACGCCCTGCGTTCGCCCAGCCACTCCTTCTTCGTTCGGACGTGAGTAAATCTACTAAGTTTTGTGTTAAAATACTTACCGCATGCGCACTGCGTACCATGCGCATGCGCATTTTTGCCTTAATCGCTCCGTTGCGAAAATCGGCAAAGAGCGAACAACTCGGAATGACCCCCTCAGACCGGATCGCTGTTGTGCGAAATCGCACAGCGGCTGATTACCGAACAACTGTGCATATGTATGGATCACAATGCGCACGCACGAGGCCAAACTTTGAAAGAATCGTGCAAACATTTAGATCGCTAGGCGTACGCAAAGGTGATTGACAGGAAGAGGACGTTTGTGAGTGGTAACTGGCCTTTTTCTGGGGGTGTCAGGAAAAACACAGGCGTTCCCAAGCGTTGTCAGGGCGGGTGTGTGACGTCAGCTCCGGCCTGATCAGCCTGTTTGTATCGCACTGTAGGAGGAAGTCCTGGGCTGCGCACACACTGCATAGACTGGAAGAAGTCATTCGATGGTGAGTGAGTTGCAAATGGATTTGCAGATGTCCGCTGTCTGGCGAAGTTTTCGCACGGTGTACACATGCATTCACACACTTGCACGGGGCAGGTTTTCACTCTCTATGGGCGGCGACTATCTGATCGGGTCTGAATTAGGCCCTTACTTCCTTCTCATGCTACAGGTATCAATAAACACCTTCTGGACAAAGCTTCTTCACGCTACGTCATAGACACCCAGCAGCGGCTGCAGATCGCACACACACGGGCTGCAAAGATCTCACACTCAGGCCGCAAGTTTACGGTGACTTATGCGACCTAATGGTGGTAAGTTTACGGCCAGCCGACAGCCAAACAGAAGAAAGCTGGTGTATTTGTTTGCAACGACCGGGCTTCACCTTCAGCAGATACAGCAGCTCCTCACGGTGCCTAACCTCAGGATTATGGTCGTTGCATGGACCTTGGGAATATATCTGAGTAGTAAAGCGGAGTCTTGAAAGGTGTTGGGGTGTTTTTATCGTAATAAAATACTTCTGGTATGGCATGGATTTTTTATTTTAAACCATATGTGTTTTACAGGATGCCAGCAGGCTCCGGATAAGAGGGCATGCTGGCGCTTGTGGTTCTCTAGTGCCATCAGCACACAGCTATTTTTTCCTGCACTGGAATACAGCGCTAGGGCCCAGATTTATCAAGCTTTGGAGAGTGCTAAACTGCGCGGTGATAAAGTACCAGCCAATCAGCTCCTAACTGCCATGTTACAGGCTGTGTTTGAAAAATGACAGTTAGGAGATGATTGGTTGGTACTTTATCTCCGTGCTATTTATCCAGTAGCAGCTCTTGCCATGGGCAAGCAGGCTTTATGCCCGTGCCAAGAGCCGCTACTCCTGATCACGGCGACCCCCCCCCCCCTCCCTGGCTGCAGCAGGCGCTGTGGGCTGTGTGGGCGCCTGCTGTAGCCGGCTCCAGTGACAAACACTAGAGGTCTTAACTGACCCCTAGTGTCTGTGCGGCGCTACTATGGGAGAGACGTCATGACGTCTCTCCCATAGTAGAGAGGAGCCGGCGGCCGGAGACGGAGGGCAGCGCAGCAGGAGCGGTAAGTATTGTGTGTGTTTTTTTATTTTTATGTGTGTGTGTGTGTGTGTGTGTGTGTGTGTGTGTGTGTGTGTGTGTGTGTGTGTGTGTGTGTGTGTGTGTGGCTGCGCTACTGGGGCACAACTACTGGGGGCACTGACACATCTACAAGGGGCACAGCTACGGGGGTCACAACTACTGGGGCACTGGCACATCTACAAGGGGCACAGCTACGGGGGTCACAACTACTGGGGCACTGACACATCTACAAGGGGCACAGCTACGGGGGTCACAACTACTGGGGCACTGACACATCTACAAGGGGCACAGCTACGGGGGTCACAACTACTGGGGCACTGGCACATCTACAAGGGGCACAGCTACGGGGGTCACAACTACTGGGGGCACTGGCACATCTACAAGGGGCACAGCTACGGGGGTCACAACTACTGGGGGCACTGGCACATCTACAAGGGGCACAGCTACGGGGTCACAACTACTGGGGCACTGGCACATCTACATGGGGCACAGCTAGGGGGGTCACAACTACTGGGGCACTGGCACATCTACAAGGGGCACAGCTACGGGGGTCACAACTACTGGGGGCACTGGCACATCTACAAGGGGCACAGCTACGGGGGTCACAACTACTGGGGGCACTGGCACACCTACAAGGGGCACAGCTACGGGGGTCACAACTACTGAGGGCACTGGCACACCTACAAGGGGCACAGCTACGGGGGTCACAACTACTGGGGCACTGGCACATCTACAAGGGGCACAGCTACGGGGGTCACAACTACTGGGGCACTGGCACATCTACATGGGGCACAGCTACGGGGGTCACAACTACTGGGGCACTGGCACATCTACAAGGGGCACAGCTACGGGGGTCACAACTACTGGGGGCACTGGCACATCTACAAGGGGCATATCTACAAGGGGCACAGCTACGGGGGTCACAACTACTGGGGCACTGGCACATCTACATGGGGCACAGCTACGGGGGTCACAACTACTGGGGGCACTGGCACATCTACAAGGGGCACAGCTACGGGGGTCACAACTACTGGGGCACTGGCACATCTACAAGGGGCACAGCTACGGGGGTCACAACTACTGGGGCACTGGCACATCTACAAGGGGCACAGCTACGGGGGTCACAACTACTGGGGCACTGGCACATCTACAAGGGGCACAGCTACGGGGGTCACAACTACTGGGGCACTGGCACATCTACAAGGGGCACAGCTACGGGGGTCACAACTACTGGGGGCACTGGCACATCTACAAGGGGCACAGCTACGGGGGTCACAACTACTGGGGCACTGGCACATCTACAAGAGGCACAGCTACGGGGGTCACAACTACTGGGGCACTGGCACATCTACAAGGGGCACAGCTACGGGGGTCACAACTACTGGGGCACTGGCACATCTACAAGGGGCACAGCTACGGGGGTCACAACTACTGGGGGCACTGGCACATCTACAAGGGGCACAGCTACGGGGGTCACAACTACTGGGGGCACTGGCACATCTACAAGGGGCACAGCTACGGGGTCACAACTACTGGGGCACTGGCACATCTACATGGGGCACAGCTACGGGGGTCACAACTACTGGGGCACTGGCACATCTACAAGGGGCACAGCTACGGGGGTCACAACTACTGGGGGCACTGGCACATCTACAAGGGGCACAGCTACGGGGGTCACAACTACTGGGGGCACTGGCACACCTACAAGGGGCACAGCTACGGGGGTCACAACTACTGAGGGCACTGGCACACCTACAAGGGGCACAGCTACGGGGGTCACAACTACTGGGGGCACTGGCACACCTACAAGGGGCACAGCTACGGGGGTCACAACTACTGGGGGCACTGGCACACCTACAAGGGGCACAGCTACGGGGGTCACAACTACTGGGGGCACTGGCATAGCTACAAGGGGCACAGCTACGGTGGTCACAACTACTGGGGGCACTGGCACATCTACAAGGGGCACAGCTACGGGGGTTACAACTACTGGGGGCACTGGCATAGCTACAGGGGGCACAGCTACAAAGGGCACAGCTACAAGGGGCACAGCTACAAGGGGCACAGCTACTGGGGGTACAGCTACAAGGGGCACAGCTACAGGGGGCAAATCAACTGGGGGCACAGCTACAAGGGGCACATCTATGGGGGCACAGCTACTGGGGGCAAATCTACTGAGGGCACAGCTACAAGGGGCATATCTACTGGGGGCGCTGCTACTGGGTGCACAACTACAGGGGTCACAACTACTGGGGGGCGCTGCTACTGGGGGCACTGCTACTGGGGTCAAAACTACTGGGGGCACAACTACTGGGGGGCGCTGCTACTGGGGGCACTGCTACTGGGTGCACAACTGCAGGGGTCACAACTACTGGGGGCGCTGCTACTGGGGTCAAAACTACTGGGGGCACAACTACAGGGGTCACAACTACTGGGGGCACTGCTACTGGGGGGCGCTGCTACTGG
The DNA here is from genome assembly GCF_028390025.1 of Pseudophryne corroboree. NCBI lineage: Eukaryota > Metazoa > Chordata > Amphibia > Anura > Myobatrachidae > Pseudophryne > Pseudophryne corroboree. The sequence continues at coordinate 53,675,430 of NC_086447.1, read as the reverse complement.
GGGCGCTGCTACTGGGTGCACAACTACAGGGGTCACAACTACTGGGGGCGCTGCTACTGGGTGCACAACTACAGGGGTCACAACTACTGGGGGCGCTGCTACTGGGGGCGCTGCTACTGGGTGCACAACTACAGGGGTCACAACTACTGGGGGCGCTGCTACTGGGGTCAAAACTACTGGGGGCACAACTACAGGGGTCACAACTACTGGGGGCACTGCTACTGGGGGGCGCTGCTACTGGGGGCGCTGCTACTGGGTGCACAACTACAGGGGTCACAACTACTGGGGGCGCTGCTACTGGGTGCACAACTACAGGGGTCACAACTACTGGGGGCGCTGCTACTGGGTGCACAACTACAGGGGTCACAACTACTGGGGGCGCTGCTACTGGGGGCGCTGCTACTGGGTGCACAACTACAGGGGTCACAACTACTGGGGGCGCTGCTACTGGGGGCGCTGCTACTGGGGGCACAACTACAGGGGTCACAACTACTGGGGGCACTGCTACTGGGGGGCGCTGCTACTGGGGGCGCTGCTACTGGGTGCACAACTACAGGGGTCACAACTACTGGGGGCGCTGCTACTGGGTGCACAACTACAGGGGTCACAACTACTGGGGGCGCTGCTACTGGGGGCGCTGCTACTGGGTGCACAACTGCAGGGGTCACAACTACTGGGGGTGCTGCTACTGGGGGCGCTGCTACTGGGTGCAAAACTACAGGGGTCACAACTACTGGGGGCGCTGCTACTGGGTGCACAAATACAGGGGTCACAACTACTGGGGGCGCTGCTACTGGGTGCACAACTACAGGGGTCACAACTACTGGGGGTGCTGCTACTGGGTTCACAACTACAGGGGTCACAACTACTGGGGGCGCTGCTACTGGGGGCACAACAACCGGGGTCAAAACTACTGGGGGCACAGCTGCTGGGCTCACAACTATTGGTGGCACTGCTACAAGGGGCACAGCTGCTGTGGGCACACCTACTGGGGCAAATCTACTGGGGGTACAGGTACAGGGGGGCACAAGTACAAGGAGATAACTGGCCATGACGAAAACCAGGCGGCCAGGGGTTAGTACATATGAAAATGCAGTAAAACCCCTGAAAATGAGGGTTTTACCGCATTTTCCCTTTAGTGCATCCCACCCTCACACACAGTGGAGTCACAGTCCATTTCCCTGGTACCATTTCCGCCCCATTCCTGAGAGAGAACGTGACAGCTCAGGCCGGCACAGGCTCTATTCACTGTCTGACAGGCGGGACAGAAAATGTGCAGCACACTTAATCCCTCAGAACCTTTGATCGCGTTCTTTGGTTGTGAAAGGCAGAAGCCTCCGTGGCAGCCGTGCACAGTGTGTGGAAAGGGGTTGGGGTTATTTTGCATCAGCAGAATCAGCAGCTGATGTGACCCTGTGAGTCAGGCCCAGATCTTCCTGTGTGCTCCATGCAGATCCCCACACTCTGCTGCTGCTGCTGCTGCTGCTGGGTGACGTCGGTGACGATGACCGCCCCACCTGCCACAGCACGTTCTACACATAGCTGGTGTTTACATTCTTCCTGTCTGCGGGAATCCCCTGCACCCTGCCATAGCTGCAGCATCCGCTACCAGTGCCACGTACCGTGTATTGTGCTACAGGCATTTATAAATCCCAGCACATGACAAGACTAAAATAACTAAAATAACCCCTTCATGGCTGGTGGTATATTATAACTCTGTGATCAGACCGGGATTCGCAATTATGCTCCTTGGTTTGACGCATATATACGGGCGTAGGGTGGGAGATTCGGCATAAATCACAATGGTGCTGAAATCGCTATTGAGCGAATGCAGCACATGGGCAAGGTCTTAAACTGCGTTCTCTTTAGAACACAGTCTAAGACGGTGGGGGGGGGCGTTGACGTCGCGTTTTGTAGGTGTTGACGCACCGTTTGTCACACGCAGCCGCTGTGACCCAAAAGATGGCGGGTAGTCGCCTGTCTTCGCAGCTAGGCTGCACAGGCAGAGGGCTACCCTTATAACGCGAGCACTTAGCATGTTAGCGGGCGGTGTCCTGGCATTCAGGGCGGACTTCCCCTGTGGTGGGTGTCCCTCCGCATGTCAGTGTAAAGTTGTGTGATGATCGGTGGTCACTACTAACCCCTGGCCGCCCGTGTATCGATGCAGTGTGTATCGCCATCTTTTTATGGCAATACCCTTTAGAAGCCTACCGCATCCCGCCGCTCACACCAACCCCCCCTCACCTGCATCCTGTCAGCCTCCCGGTGTGCTCGCCATGCTTCGGGCAGGTTACTATTCCCAATCGTAGTCCACGTGGATCGCAAAGTATGAAAAAGTTAAAAAAAATGAAGAAGAAAAAATGTGAAAAACTCATGTCGACCTTTTCATGCGTCGACCTTTGTCACGTCAACCTAGTGACCGTGTCGACATAATGCATGTCGACCAATAGTGGTCGACCTAATGAGTGTCGACCTAAGAGTTGTGGACCTAAAGACTGGATAGCATGGCAGTCATAGAGCCAACACCAGTAGGTCATCAAATTATTATAGGGGCGTGGAGCACCTGAATTGCTATGGCTGCGCTGCTTCAAGGCATCACAATGTAACACTTACTGTAGCACTTTATAGCACTCTACTTGTTTGTTTGTTTTTTATCCATGTAACATTTTTCACACATTTATTTCCACCCCTGTAACACTCCTGACCCGGGATCCGGTCTGAAGATCGACAGTGTCTAGGTCGACAATGTTTAGGTCGACCACTATAGGTCGACAGTCACTAGGTCGACATGGATGGATCAAATCGACAGTGTCTAGGTCGACAATGTTTAGGTCGACCACTATAGGTCGACAGTCACTAGGTCGATATGGATGGAAGGTCGACAGGGTTTCTAGGTCGACATGTGCTAGGTCGACAGGTCTAAAGGTCGACATGAGTTTTTCACATTTTTTTATTTTTTAAATTTTTTCATACTTAACGATCCACGCGGACTACGATTGGAACGGTAAAGTGCGCCGAGCGAAGCGGTAGCGGAGCGAAGCGAGCCATGCGAGGGGACGCGGTGCACTAATTTGGGATCCCGGTCACTCTACGAAGAAAAGGACACCAAAAAAAAAAAAAAAAATCCTCATGTCGACCTTTAGACCTGTCGACCTAGCACATGTCGACCTAGAAACCCTGTCGACCTTCCATCCATGTCGACCTAGTGGCTGTCGACCTATAGTGGTCGACCTAAACATTGTCGACCTAGACACTGTCGATTTGATGAACCACACCCCCTGACCCATAGCAGATGCTCTGAGCTATCAAATTCCCATTAACACTTCACTTGCTATCTCTCACTATTGTGTTGCCTTGGGGTGGTTAGGTTGGGCTGGTTTGGGGGTGTCCCACACTGTAGACTTGAACAGGGCTGCCATCAGAAATTGTGGGGCCCGGGACTGACAAAATAGGCAACTCCCCCCCCCCCCCCCCCCCTCCCTAAATAAATAAAAAAATAAAACAAATATATGGATCCCGGCCGCCGGTATATGTATATATATATATTTTAATTCCTATGCTCCCACAGTTATGCCCCTATCACCATATTATGCCCCATACTGTAAAGTCCCAGTACCTACTCATTGTCAGGGGTTCTGCTGGGTGTCAGGGGTTCTACTCGTCCCCGACCCCCCCCCCCCCCCCCCCCCTGCCCCCTGCTGCCACAGCCGCATCCATAGCCAGATTAAGGGGGGGATGCAGGGCATACTGTACCCCGGGCCCCCCTTTGTCAGGGGGCCCCCCAGCCAGAGCACACTGTCATCTCTAGCTTGCCCTCTTAAGCAGCAGCAGAATCAGCAGCCAGAATGTGAGCAGGACAGTCTGCAGTGAAGGCAGAGACACAGGCGTATCATGTTTCATGAGCTACTAATACCCCTTTTACACCAAAAAATGCAGGGACTTAACCCAGGAATTCTGCCCCGGGCTCATGCAGGGACATTCCCGGGTTGGGACAGTTTATACCAGCATTTGGAGCCGAGACAAATCCGGGTCGGCACCTTTCATACTGATGGCCCTGCATTTTCTGAGAATGGTCGTCTCAGAAAAAAAACACAAGACCAGGAAGTGCCCTGAATAACCAATCAGCCTCAGCAGAGGCAACCTGGGAAGGCGGGACATGTCCCTGCACCGTTCACACTGACCAGGTTCCCTGTAAAATCCCGGGACCAACCCTGGTCAATTGCAGGGTTGAAATGCCGGGGCAGAAATACCGGGATTTTGTCCCTGTACCCTTTCACACTTAGAAATTTCCCGGGTTGATGCGCATTCATGTGCAATAACCCGGGAAATTTTGGTCTGTGTGAAAGGGGTATGAGAGAGCTTTCCGAACAGATGAAAGATAGGAGGGTGGAGAGAGCTGTAAGTGACCCAGGGATCCCAGCTTCTCCTCTTCCCTGCTAGGGTGCCTGAGTCCTGTGTAAACTGTTATGCAACTAAACCATTTGGGTCTAAGGACAGAGACACAGAGAGTCCTCCTGAGTCCTGTCCCAGTGTGTAGTACAGAGGCTGCTGCTATTCTTGCATGTGACAAGATAAATTATTTTATTTTTCTATGTGTATCTTAAGGTTAAGTTGTCTTTGCTACAATTCTTTTTAGATAATACAGTAGTTGTCTTTCAATTAAGTGGAGCTATAAACAATACCCAGCCATTATTACACTATTAGTTTAAAAACTAATGTACACCATTGGTTTAAGATTAATACACACCATCTATACATCCCAACATGGCCCATTCCAGGAGGGACAGCATGCTCTCTACGTGGACTTCCTTCTTAATTTATGATTGCACCTGTGATGAAACACCTTTCTTATAAATGAAATAATAGTCCTATAGATTGTAAGCTTGCCCTATAGATTGAAAGCTTGCGAGCAGGGCCCTCCTACCACTATGTCTGTCTGTTTTTACCCAGTTTTGTTCTATTACTATTGTTCTAATTGTAAAGTGCAACGGAATATGCTGCGCTATATAAGAGACTGTTAATAAATAAATAAATAAATAAAATAAAATAAATAAATAGTTCAACAAAGGTGACGTCAATCATATATTAAGTGGGAAGTCCAGGTAGAGAGCATTTTGTCCCTCCTGGAATGGAACATGTTGGGAGGTATGCACAATCTAATATACACCCCCCACCTTCCACCGGGGCCCCTCTATCTTAAGTGCCCTGGGCACCCCCAAGGCTTAATCCGGCCCTGGCCGCACCAGACTATTCGTCAGCCTGCTACAAGTAAAAACTATTGCAAAAGTCCCTCTCAAAGTGGACGCTGCCTCAGAGGAGACAGTTATTAAAGATACTAGATCTTTCTCTAGTATCTTTAATAACTGTCTCTTCTAAGGGGGCAGCCATCTTGAGAGGGACATTTTCAAGAGAGCCTACGGGAGGCGGCGGCCGAACGGGGACACGGACGGCGGCGGTCGGACGGTGGCATGAGAGGCCTGGGCACTCCCCTCTCTGTTAGAGAGGCCGGGCCCGGGACAGCTGTGCCCGCAGTACCCTCCTGATGGCGGGCCTGGACTTGAATCCTCAGAATGTTAGGGACTTACCTGATGTCATTTTGGCCAAGAGTATGTGGAAAATTTCTATTTAATTGCAAAAATTATTACAAAATGTATAACAATTCTGCCTAGTATTACAATTCTACTTCATTCCTACCTGGCACCCTGTCCCCTGGCACTGGTACTTTCTGGGAGCCTCTCCCCTGCCGCTGCAACCTTCTCCTTTCCACTCTGGCACCCGCTCTCTTGTCCATGGAATGTTTGCTTCATTCCACATTTGCCTGTAGAATTTTGCACTTTTGCCTGCGGAATCTGGCCCTAAGTATCCTGTGCAACATTTTTGTTCCGCCGCGACTTCTCCTTCATCATACCCCACCCACAGGGCAGATGTCATCTCCCCACATCGATTTATTGATCATAAATGCATGATTTAGAAACGCAGCGCAGTATTCCACGCCGCCAGACAGCAGAGCACGGAGACTGCGCGGCTGAAACGTTTTACGTCACTAAAAAAAGCCTTTACTGCCCTGAAACTTTATTTACATGACGATTTCTGTCATCTCAACCAGATAGGCATGCCTCTCTCACCACACGGGTACATGGTATACCAAGCAAGGTGGCGCTGTGTGGGGCAGAGGGTGGGAGAACGGTGAAGACGTCCCTGGCATAATACGAATGCACCTTGTTGTATGGAGAAAGTACAGGAAAGAGACTTTGTTTTGCTGAGTGAGATTATTGTAATGAGATGACACTGTAACGAGGAAACAATCTTTTCTGCGCCAGGCGGAGTGGCACACAGCCACCTCCACCAGTTGTGCAGCAGAGCTGGTGCGCGTTGGATTTTGACCTACTGTATACCTTTAATAGGACCCACTTTGTACCTCCATATGACACTTTGATACATTCCAGAGAGTCTGCCCATACCTTTAAAGTTGCAAAATTTTTAAAGGCAAAACCAACCTGCTTTTACCTTACAAATGATTGCTGCTTTAAAAATACGGGCAGTTTGGCCAGAACTGCGCCCGTTACTACATCTCGCAGGATATTACACAAGCGCTGAATGTCTGCCTGTTTAATCAGAGCATATCTTGGATATATTTATGCTGCTCATGCTTGGGAGCATGCAAGTAAGGACGATGTAGAGGTGGAAGAATTAACATTGCATCCACACTTGAGAGGTGGAATTGGGTTGTACTGGGCATTCTCTCACTCTGGGGGGCAGAGATGGACGTAAGCATATATGCGTCTGTTTCTGGGTGTATCATTTGCACATACAGTATTATAGGGTGGTGCAACGCATGTGTACACACCGCAGGATGCATGCAACTCTGCACACAGGCACTACTGTATGTGCATCTATTTCCATGCACACAATTCATTAGCAACACATGATCAATACCCATCCAGCTGGGCACAAGGCCACTAACTGCCCGATCTAACAACACATCGGACTGGGCATATGCCCCTTACACTTATGATTGATTTAAGACATGCATGAGGCTAAACTGGGCACTATTTTTGGTTAAACAGAAAGGTTTATTTTATTAAAGCGCTCTGAGGTTGTGCATTCGGCAAGAGATATGGGCCCTCATTCCGAGTTGATCACACGTAGCAACTTTTTGCTACTGGTGCGATCAACTAATCTCCGCCTATGGGGGAGTGTATTTTAGTATAGCAGGGCTGCGATCGCTTGTGCAGCCCTGCTATGCTAAAAAAGTTTAACTCAAAACGAGACCAGCCCTGGACATACTTACCCTGTGCGACGGATCCAGCAATGTTGGGGTCGGCTTTGATGTCACACCTCCACCCTCCGTTCACCTGGACACGCCTGCATGTTACTTACCACTCTCCGAAAACGGCAGCAAACGGTAAGTTGACGCCCTGGAACGCCCTCTTGCTGTCCATCTTCTTGCGGTCGCCGCTGCGACCGCTTTCTTCTCTGTCAGCGTCATTGCCCGGTGACCTCTGTTACCGGGCAACGACGCGTGTGTGCAATGCGCACGCCGCGCATTCCAGACCCATTCGCACCGCAGCGAAGAACCGCTGCGTGCAAACTGGTGGGAATGACGCAGAGGTCTAAAACCAAGGCACCGGCTGAGTAAATGACTTTCAAAGAAAGCAGTAGTTATGAAAACCAATCAGTGCCCCAAGAAACTATGACATCACAGAAGCATGCAGTGAATTATGCCTTAGTGATGTCATTAGTTCATACGGGAAGCGGTTAAAATACCGCAAGTCGGGATCCCGGCGGTCACAATGCCAACGTCAGATTCCCGACTAGTGGTAAAATACCGGCGCCACATGATATTCTCCCTCTGTGGGTGTCCACAACACCCATAGCGGGAGAATACAGTATAACCTGTGGTGAGTGCTTTGAGCCAATGTGCCCGGGCCACCGGTAATTCCTACTGAAGCTGTTCATACTTGCCCACTCTCCCGGAGCCTGCCCACGTCCGCCTAGTGACGGTAATCTCGGCATTGTATAGAGGGGGGCGGGGCCATGATGACGTGATCACGCACCCACACTGCCAACTTAAGGCCCAGGTTTGACGACTTTATGGCTGCCCTCTCCGGCCATGACATCACATATATACAGTGCCAATATTACAGGCACTGTACAGTGGGGGGGACGGGGCTTTCAGTGGCGGAACTAGCGAGCAGTGGTCTTTGCCCCCCCCCCCCTCATCCCATCCAATTCCACCCCCTCACCCCTGGAGAGGATCTGGTGAGGGGGACCTGCTCAGGGCCAGGGAAATGTATACCTAGCAACAGTGCCGTAATTAGACATTTTAGCGCTGTGCGCAAGAAATGGCATCGGAGACCCCCCTTTACGTAAAACAGGGGCAGTGCGCGCCGTAGGCGCACTCAAAAAATATAGGGGCACAGTAGTCTCTATTATTCAAATTACGCCGCACAGTAGCGCCACTACACCAGGTAGAGCCCCTTTTTCACATTACGGCAGACAGTGCTTAATAAGCGTCCCCAGTACACGGCAGGCAATGGACTCTTGCTCCTTTGCAAACAGTCATTAAGTGTACCGTCAGTGGAACGGGCAAATGCAATCGTCGCCAAACTTGGGTGCGTTTACTAAGCGGCATCTGCAAGCTTTTCTGCCCTGAAATGTAAAAAATGCAGAAGTAGACTGCGACCTGAAAAATACACATTTTGTGCAACATGTAAGATGGCGGCAGCTGTGCGCAGCACGTAAACTGTATAGTTGTCATGAAATATGTTATTAGTGGTATGTCTGATGCACTTAAAGTGTATAATGTGCTGTAACTTAGGACATCAAGCACTAGCGGTGCATCTGCATTTTGCCAATTCTGTGTATCCTCAGCGTCCCCTTTTTTACGCAGTACGGCAGACAGCGTCCCCCTTTTACACATTACAGCAGACAGCATCCCATTTTTACACATTACAGCAGACAGCGTCTCCCTTTTACACATTACGGCAGACAGCGTCCCCTTTTTACACATTACGTCAGACAGCGTCCCCTTTTTACACATTATGGCAGACAGCGTCCCCTTTTTTACACATACAGCACCCAGTCACCCTAATTACACATTACGGAAGCCAGTCCCCCTTTTTACACATTAAGGCAGACAGACAGAATAGAAAGAAAGAAAGAAAGAAAGAAAGAAAGAAAGAAAGAAAGAAAGAAAGAAAGAAAGAAAGAAAGAAAGAAAGAAAGAAAGAAAGAAAGAAAGAATAGATGATATTGTCTCCGCTGGCAGTCAAGCTCCTTGGTGCAGCAGCTGCTGGCAGATCCCGGGCAGGGGAGGAGGAGGAGGAGGGAGGGGGACTCGGGAGCCACAGCAGCACACTGTAATTGGTGGAGGTGCTGCTGCAGCTGCCCCTCTCCTTCCACATACGGCGGCCAGCCTATGTGGAAGGAGAGGGACAGCTGCAGCAGCACCTCCACCAATTACAGTGTGCTGCTGTGGCTCCCGAGTCCCCCTCCCTCCTCCTCCTTCCTCCCCGTGGCTGCGTCCCTGCTGCTCCTCTCCTCTGGCCCGCAGCACACAGCGGCAGGCGGCATGTAATGAGTCAGTTTGACTTATTATTACATGCCGCACTAGCTTTGGGCCCCTTGACAGTGGCGGGCCTCATTACAAGGCACCGCTTGCACTGGTGGTAGCTCTGCCACTGGGGGCTGTGATGATGCGATTCAGCAGGAATCACGTCATCGGGCCCCCTTGGACCACCTACTTGTACTCTGCAAGTGGGCGGCCGAGGGGCTACAGGGGAGCTGCGGTGCTGCGGGAGACTTGACCACCAGGGAGGGTCATTCCGACCCGTTTGCACGCAGCGGTTCTTCGCTGCGGTGCGAACGGGTCGGAAATGCACATGCGCGGCTGCCGCAATGCGCACACGCGGCGCCGGGCAACGACCAGAAGAAAGAAGAAAGTGATCGCTAGCGCGATCGCAAGAAGATTGACAGCGGGGAGGCGTTCCGGGGCGTCTACTCACCGTTTTCCAGGCGTGGAGATCAGAACGCAGGCGTGTCCAGGCGTTTGGAGGGTGGATGTCTGACGTCAATCCCAGAACCTTCGTCGCTGGATCCGTCGCACAGGGTAAGTAGGTCTGACCCTGGTTTTGTTTTGCAGGATTCGTTTTTAGCATAGCAGGGCTGCACAAGCAATCGCAGCCCTGCTATGCTAAAATACACTCCCCCATAGGCGGCGTCAAGTTGATCGCACGATCAGCAAAAAGTTGTTACGTGCGATCAACTCGGAATGACCGCCCTTTTCGTTGGAGGCCAAGAGGGGCACCCGATTTTCGGTAGCCTCCCGGCCATTCCGGGAGGGTAGGCGAGTATGACCATGACCTTACAGAATCAGGCACACTGCATGCATGTGACACCTCAGCCTTATAATGAATGCAAGATGGGCTAAGGCCGGGTACACACTAGAGGGCTATCGGCACAATCTGCATTATCGTAATGCTAAATCGTGCATATTATTTAATGTGTATGACCAATTGTGCGCTCCTGCGGGTCGCATGCACCGTCTCCTGGTTGACCATGCTGCGCGGTTAATCAGAGGATATCATGTGCGACCCAGTGCTGAGCAATGAAGGGCGGAGCAAGATGTCGTTCCGTCGTTCATTACATCTGCTATGGTCTGGGCTGAAGAGAAATCATCCGGATCCTAATCGACCTATAGTAGACTGAATTGGAGTTATCCCTGGAGCTATTTACACCCAGGGTGAGGAATGTGCAGCTGATCTGAGTAATCACATACAGTATATTTTGCATATAAGAAAGGATTAGCTCTGAGCTATAAGTGATGCAGCCGGGCCTCCCTCAGAGCTCCCAGGGATTGTTATTCTTGTCAGGGATTAATAAGGATATATATAAAGCCCTGCAGCCCAGCCATTGCACGCTGGAAGCCGCTGCAGCGCTCTGTACTGCGCTCACCGCCTGCAGCCCAGACATGCACCACCCCTGCTCCTCTCCCCCTCCCGTGCAGCCGGTGACATGGAAGCTGCTTCTTGCAGGAGGAGAGACTGTGTAATGCTGCATGGCTCTGTGCAGCCACAACACCATCTGTCTGACATGTCAGCCTAGCACACAGTACATTATGTAATCTCTGAGCCAGTGTTGCAATGCATCATCGCTGACTGCTGCCTATGCTGTTCCATAAATAGCCGCTCCTTGGGCTGAGCCAACGAGAGGCGGTATTAAAGTTAGTTGCTGTGCAAATACTTGCTGGAACTCCTGCACCGGCGGCGGGGTTTGTGTGTGTTTGGATTTTTAGTGTTAAACACAAAAAAAAAACCACTCCTCAAAAACAAGGGGCTGGCCCCTGACCATGGGGACTTTGTAAACCAAAGCAAGGCAAACAAGCCCTCCCTTTTCTCCCCTTAGCTTTAAATATCAAACTGGTTAGGACTAGATTGTTCAAGCCAGGGTTTCTTGGCAGTGGCTTCCTAAACCCCCAGCCCTGTGTCTGTGTGCTCTCCCTCTCTGCTGTCTGTCACCTATGGCCAGTGCACAATGCAGGCTGCAGACAAGCGAGTCAGACACGTAATGCAGAGACGGGCCTCTGTAAGCCTATAAAACAGAGTGAAAACAGTAAGAGAGTCCAAAGGAATATTTACCGGCAGTACCCGGCAGGCAATGGACTCTTGCTCCATTGCAAACAGTCATTAAGTGTACCGTCAGTGGAACGGGCAAATGCAATTGTTGCCAAACTTGGGTATGTTTACTAAGCAGCGGCATCTGCAAGCTTTTCTGCCCTGAAATGTAAAAAATGCAGAAGTTGACTGCGACCTGAAAAATACGCATTTTTCGCAAACGTGTAGAGCCGCAGCTCCCAAGATGGCGGCAGCTGTGCGCAGCACGTAAAATGTATCGTTTTTATCAGATATGTTATTAGTGTACGATGCACTTAAAGGGCCTAATTCAGACCTGAACGCTGACTAGCTATTTTTTGCAGCGCTGCGATCAGATAGTCGCCGCCTATAAGGGAGTGTATTTTTGCTTTGCAAGTGTGCGATCGCATGTGCAGCCGAGCGCTACAAAAAAAGTTTTGTGCAGTTTCTGAGTTGAACTTACTCAAGCCGCTGCGATCACTTCAGCCTGTCCGGGCCAGGAATTGACGTCAGGAACCCTACCTGCAAACGCTTGGACACGCCTGCGTTTTTCCAACCACTCCCAGAAAACGGTCAGTTGCCACCCACAAACGCCCTCTTCCTGTCAATCTCCTTGCGATCGGCTGTGCGAATGGATTCTTCGTTAAATACATCGCTCAGCAACGATCTGCTTTGTACCCGTACAACGCACCTGATTGCAGTGCAGCAAAAAAACCTAGCATGCGATCAGGTCTGAATGACCCCCCAAGTGTATAATGTGTTGTAACTTAGGACATCAAGCACTAGCGGTGCATCTGCATTTTGCCAATCCTCTGTATAAATTGACGTGAAATGAAGTTTCTAGCAAATTTGCATCACAGCCCTGTAAGGAGCAAGGTGTTCTCGTGAAATTAGGGTTTTAACCCTTTCATCGCCTACCGAGACAGAAGAGGAGCTTCCAACCTACACTTATGAAATTTGCGCATGCACAGAAGATAAAGCTATTCCTTTGCGCCACCGGCTAGAGAGAGGGGGCCCAGGTGAAGACTGCCCCCCTCCTCTGTTAATATGCCGCCGTCCAGCTGGCACTTGCAGTGCATCCTACTCAAGCACTTTAACGCAGCCAGGGCATGCTGGGATCAGTAGTGCAACATGGAAAGCAATGATGCTAAAGTACATCACTCTAATTTTCTATATTACCCCTCAACCATTAGTTGTTTTTTTTGGGTGGTATTCATGTGACCGCCGGTCAGCTGACCGACAGTCACATGACCTCCTCCGTGAGCCCGACGGCTCACTATCCCGATGGTCGGCATGCCGACCAACAGGGACTATTTCCACTCGTGGGTGTCCACGACACCCATAGAGTGGGAATAGAACCCGTGGCAACCGCAGGTGGCCACCGAGCCCGAAGCGTGGCGAGCGCAGCGAGCCCGCAAGGGGCTTGCTGCACTCGCCCCTCCCCGCCGGGATCCCGGCGTCGGTATGCTGCCGGGATCCCGGCGTCGGTAAGGTGACCGGCGGTCAGGAGACCGCCGGTCACCAGTACTACACCCGTTTTTTTTTCTAGTGTGGTGGCTGCACTTTCTTTCGAGGGCTTGATCCGCCAGGAACCGGCCTAGGGCTGGTTGGCACGGTTGCAGTTGGGCCGAGTACTGGTTCTGCCTAAAATGGCCTAGGAAAGCAGCACCAGAGCTGGTTTAGCTTTCATCTACAGTGCAAGGTCCGCGCTGATAATACTCAGCTGACCAAAGTTACCTCATGGCGTACAGGAGTACATTCAAGCCCCGGTGGTTGAGCTACCTTCATTGTTGTTATGGGGCAGACTTATTGCATGTAATCTGTGGGAAGGTGAGATTTATGATGGAGTCTGGCATCTTAGCGGTGACCGCCTGGAATACATAAGAGGTGTGGAGTGCGTGCTCACTGTCTTACACCTACACGTCTTTCCTCCACAAGTGCTGCTACAAACATGGCCGCATTGGTCGCTGCATCCGCACATGGGGGTAAATTTACTAAGATGGGAGCTCTATTTAAGATGGGATATTGCCTTTAGCAACCAGTCAGATTCCAGGTATTATCTTCTAGAAGGTGCTAGATAAATGAGAAGTAGAATCTGATTGGTTGCTATGCGCAACATCCCATCTTAAATAGAACTCCCGTCTTAGTAAATTTACCTCATGTTCGACAAAAATAACTCCACTTTTATAGCACAGTCCGATCAATTAACGTGAAAAGAGACAACAAAATCCACTACATAATGTAAGTGGTCTGACTGCCGTTAGTGCGGCTTCTGTGGGTGCCGGAACTCTGCCCCGCACTATTTTTCATCCGGTCAGCGCATGAAACAAATGTTAGTGAGAACACACAGGTTCCCTGATAGAGCTCTACAATCAGATCCTTTCACGTTGTGTCACCATGCGGTAGCCGCAATTGCGCGCCACGTATCTGCAGCGAGTATATACCCTAAGGCTTATTTAAAAGCTTACGCATTATTATTTGTTTTAGGTTTGTATAGAAAAAGGCAACAGCTCTGTGCAGAATAAGTAACATATAAAGTGCATTATAACATTGGGCTGATTCTGAGGTGGGACCAGAGCAAACAAAAGTAAAACCCCTTTCACATCGCAAAGTAACTTTGCGCCCGGACAAATCATGTTGCAATGCAAAGGGTGCAAATACATGTATTACATACTTACCTACCCTCCCGGAAGGTGCAGGAGACTCCCCATTGTTCAGTTAGTCCCCCGTATCCCTGTAAGATTGGATGGATCTCCCGCACCCCGCCCACTTTTTTGTGAAGTGGGCAGGATGGGGAGACAATACTGAAATGCCTGCGGCACTCCCGTAACAGACTGTCTTTTTCCACGTTCCCTTCAGGCGACCTCCCAGTCGTCGCCCAGGAACACCAATGGTTGTGCCCCGTTAATGACAGCGACTCCGTACACAACAGTGGCCTCTGCGTACGCTCAGGGGGACGCATGCACCGTAGGGGTTTCCAGGACCCTCCGCGCATGCACAGTAGCTATTAATCACTCAGCGGCGCAGTCATTGTCTTTCCATCCATCTCTGAATAATCAGGCCCATACTGTGAAAACAACAATATGAGAGTTCTGTTCTCAAGAGCTTACAATCTAAACAGGAAAAGAGGATTGGGTTGGATGTGGGAAACATATGGAGAAATTTAAAAAGATCAAATAGAAGTTTTTGAAATGCTAGAATTGACCACTGAGGATACGTACAAAGCAAACTTTTTGCATCCACCACTGCGAGTAAATGTGCGTTCATAGGAGGGTCATTCCGAGTTGAATGCAGCAGCAAATTTGTTAGCAGTTGGGCAAAACCGTGGGCCTAATTCAGACCTGATCGCCCGCTAGTTTTTTTTTGCTGCACTGCGATCAGATAGTCGCCGCCTATAGGGGAGTGTATTTTTGCTTTGCAAGTGTGCAAACGCCTGTGCAGCCGAGCGGTACAAAAAAGTTTTGTGCAGTTTCTGAGTAGCCCAGTACTTACTCAGCCGCTGCGATCACTTCAGCCTGTCCGGGCCCGGAATTGACGTCAGACGCCCGCCCTTCCAACCACTCCCAGAAAACGGTCAGTTGCCACCCACAAACGCCCTCTTCCTGTCAATCTCCTTGCCATCGGCTGTGCAAATGGATTCTTCGTAAAAAATCCATCGCAGAGCAATGATCCGCTTTGTACCCGTGCGACGCGCGTGCGCATTTCGGTGCATACGCATGCGCAGTTCTGACCTGATCGCAGCGCTGCAAAAAAAACTAGCGTGCGATCAGGTCTGAATGACCCCCTATGTGCACTGCAGGTGGGGCAGATGTAACGTGCAGAGAGAGTTAGATTTGGGTGGGTCATATTGTTTCTGTGCAGGGCAGTGGCGTGCGGTGAGGTCAGTGGCTGGTGAGGCACTATAGCCATAATGTCCGCCGAATCCTGCCAATGACCGCTACTGCCTCTGAGCCGATGCCCGCTGCCACCACCAATGGCTTACAAACTCGCCCACCATCAACTGACCCAGCCCTCCGCCACTAATTTGCATCTCAGTCCGATGCTGCCAATGCCCGCTGCCTGCCTGCTCATCATACTTGTTGTATATTGTATATTGTACATTTTTATAGAAAAAAATAAAATAATTAGTGTTTGGGACTGGGAAGGGAGTGGGAGGAGGACATGAATGCAATTTTGTTGTCCAGGGCTTCCATTAACTTAATGGAGCCACCGCACTCAGGCACACAGGCGCAGCCACTTTCACCTCCTGCGTCGCCTGTGGGTCATTGGACAGCGGATCCAGCACTGGATCCGCTGGGCCAATCACATCTGGGGGCAGGGGCGGATTGGGAAACAAGTGTCCCTGGAAAAATTTATAAAAGTGGCCTCATGTGGGTGGCACCAAACCAACTGTAGGCAGAGCCAATACCAAAGTAGGCAAAATCAATACTTCAAAATTATATTACACCTCATAACCCTGACATAATAGTACACCTCACACCCCCAGACATAATATTACACCTCACACCCCCAGACATAATATCACACCTAACAACTCATATCTACAAATATTATATTACGCCTCATACCCACAAACATATTACATCTCATAGCCACAGACACATTACATCTCACAGCCACAGACACATTACATCTCACAGCCACAGACATATTACAATTCATAGCCACAGATATATTACATCTCAAAACCCCCAGACATAATATTAAACCTGACACCTCATACCCCCAGAAATAATATTACACCTAACACCTCATACCTCCAGATATTATATTACACCTCAAAACCCCCAGACATAATATTAAACCTAACACCTCATACCCCCAGAAATAATATTACACCTAACACCTCCAAATATTATATTACACCTCATACCCCACCGCAATCGGACCTTCTCTTACCGCAAGGTTCGTGCCGATGACGACAGTGGCCTTAAGGTGCACGGACCTCCTCTTCTGGTCAGCTGGATGGGGTCAGGCCGGCTTTCCTGACAGCGGCCGCTGGCCGCAGAGCTCACATTGCAGCCAGTAAGCAGGTGACGGGAAGGGGGGGATGGCCGGCTATAGATAGCGCCCGCTGCGCTCACAATGCAGCCAGATGACGGGAAGGGGGGGATGGCCGGCTATAGATAGCGCCCGCTGCGCTCACAATGCAGCCAGATGACGGGAAGGGGGGATGGCCGGCTCTATATAGCGGCCGCAGCGCTCACAATGCAGCCAGGTGAGGGAAGGGGAGGGGGGGGGGGGATGGCCGGCTCTAGATAGCGGCCGCTGGCCGCAGCATTCACATTGCAGCCAGGTGAGGGAAGGGGGGAGCCCGGCTCTAGATAGCGGCCGCTGGCCGCAGCTCAGTACTCTGTTAATTAATTTAACAGTTAGCAGGGGACGTGGAGGGGGGCAATGCCGTTTATGACAGGCAGCCCCACACCCCAATCGGACCACAGGGATATTACCCAGTTTGGCCAATAGCCAATCCGGGCCTGTCTGGGGGACTGACAGGGGCGTGCATTCATCGGGGCTGAATGCACGCCCCTGTCATTGAGGCACCTGTAGTGGTGCCGCTTCACCATTCATTTTGAATGGGCTTGCCCAGCCCATTGCTGCGCCCCGCCCCCTGCCCGCCCCCCGGTCATTTAGTGTTATCAGCGGGAGGAACCTCTCCCGCTGCCTCCCACCCTCACATGCAGCCACATACACAGGGGGGACATGATTACAATAATAGAAGAAGATATTTATCACAGAATCTGTGCTATAAATATCTTTTTATTTTTTATTTTAATCATTATGACAGGGGAGGCACTGCCTCCCCTGCCGCCCCTGACTGCACGTCCCTGGTGCAGGGTAAATACTGGCTGCTTTATTTTTACACTGCAATTTAGATTTCACACCCCACCCAAATCTAACTCTCTCTGCACATGTTACATCTGCCTCCCCTGCAGTGCACATAGGGGGTCATTCTGACCAGATCCCTCGCTGCAGTTCTTCGCAGTGCAGCGATCAGGTCAGAACTGCGCATGTGTCGGCGCATGGCTGACAGCCGACGGCTGCCGTTGCCTAGTGATCGCCTCTGCCTGATTGACAGGTAGAGGCGGTCGCCGGGCGGGAGGGGGTGGCACGGCGGCGTTTGGCCGCCGTTTTGTGGGCGCGGTCCGGCCAATGCAGGCGTGGCAGACCGTGCGGGGGGCGGACTGCAGCGGCTACGTGACGTCGCACGCAGCCGCTGCGACTCAGGGCAGCGACGAGTAACTACCGGCCAGCCGCAGGAGCTGTACAAAAGCATTGCTGCTGTGTGATGCTTTTGTACTTGTGTTGGGGGGGGGATAGCCGGCCTGACATGCTGGGCGGACTAGCCCTGTGCTGGGCGTCCCCCCGCATGTCAGTGTAAGTGATCGTGGCTGTGCTAAATTTAGCTCAGCTACGATCAGGTCGGATGGACCCCCATGGGCCCTCATTCCGAGTTGATCGGTCGCAAGGCGAATTTAGCAGAGTTACACACGCTAAGCCGCCGCCTACTGGGAGTGTATCTTAGCATCTTAAAATTGCGACCGATGTATTCGCAATATTGCGCTCACAAACTACTTAGCAGTTTTAGAGTAGCTCCAGACTTACTCTGCCTGTGCGATCAGTTCAGTGCTTGTCGTTCCTGGTTTGACGTCACAAACACACCCAGCGTTCGCCCAACCACTCCCCCGTTTCTCCGGCCACTCCTGCGTTTTTTCCGGAAACGGTAGCGTTTTCAGCCACACTCCCATAAAACGGCCTGTTTCCGCCCAGTAACACCCATTTCCTGTCAATCACATTACGATCGCCGGAGCGATGAAAAAGCCGTGAGTAAAAATACTATCTTCATAGCAAAGATACTTGGCGCAGTCGCAGTGCGAATATTGCGCATGCGTACTAAGCGGAATTTCACTGCGATGCGATGAAAAATACCGAGCGAACGACTCGGAATGAGGGCCTTGGTTTTTCCCAACTGCTAACAAATGTGCTGCTGCTGCGATCAACTCTGAATTAGGCCCATAGGAAGGTGTAAGCCTCTTGTCAGAGCTGTTTGCTTGCCTGCTGAGCTGCCCTTTGCAATGACATTTTGTGCACTTCATAGGTATTACAAGCAGCGCTCACCCTAATCCTTCATCCCTGCGACATTCTTCTCCTCATCATTTCATAGCTTTGTGGTGTTTCCAACATAGTAAACACAACTTTTTTTAAAAATGTTTATTAGAAAGGTACCAGTACTATCAAAAAAAGGTACGGTACTCCCCTAAATTGCTGATGGCCCTTTGGCCAGGTAAGTTTCTCCCAGGTCTATAAAGTAGCTGAAACAGAGGAGTCTCAGGAAGGAGTGTTAAATATACACCAATGATGCAGGTAAAACTTCCTGCGCCAGGTGTACTAAGCCTTGAACAGTTATACATTTCACAGTGATAAAGTACCAACCAACCAGCTCCCAACTGCCATGTTACATCCTAGGTTTGAAAAAAATGACAGTTAGGAGCTGATTGGTTGGTATTTTATCACCGTGCAATTTATCACTCTCCAAGGCTTGATAAATCTGTGCTTTAGTCCTGTGTCCTGACAAAAAAAAAAAAAGAGAGACTGTACTCGGTACCAGGGAGCACCTTCAGAAAAAATACACTGATTATCACTTTTACCATTGATTATTAAACGCCCCCTGTGAAGGTTAGTAATGCCGGGCCTAGATCTGGCTCAAGGTAGCATGAACATGTGGAATTGTGAGGGCTGTGACTCAAAAGAGCGCGCCAGTAAGGATGTGATGGGTGTCAGGGTGTCAAGTATAGCCCGTAGGCTACAGCAGCACAACGCCATTTTAAGATGGTGTTAGCTGTGGATGCCAATCTCCGGAATGCAAAGCTTGGTAACTCTGACACCAAAGTAACCTTTGGGGCTTTTGCTGCTGTCAGAAATGGAGGGGCCGCACCAGATATTGGAGATATCTGCTGCTGTCCATCCTTCATACATTGGGGTGATATTAAATATTTGCAGGTATTCCCCAAAACGTGTGTTTTCGGGGAATATACCGCTAATATTTAATGATAAATAAGTCCATATATGAGAAGCAGGGTTGAGGAAAGATGGGCAAAGGAGTCTGTACATTGCTAGTCTCATCAGTGACGTGAGCGAGCACAGGGAGGCAGACTCCTGAGGCAGAATCTGTACAGTGCTAGTCCCATCAGTGAGGTGAGCGGGCGCAGAGAGGCAGACTCCTGAGGTAGAATCTGTACAGTGCTAGCCCCATCAGTGATGTGAGCGGGCACAGAGAGGCAGACTCCTGAGGCAGAATCTGTACATTGCTAGTCCCATCAGTGAGGTGAGCGGGCGCAGAGAGGCAGACTCCTGAGGCAAAATCTGTACATTGCTAGGCCCATCAGTGAGGTGAGCGGGCGCAAAGAGGCAGACTCCTGAGGCAGAATCTGTACATTGCTAGTCCCATCAGTGAGGTGAGCGAGCACAGAGAGGCAGACTCCTAAGGCAGAATCTGTACAGTGCTAGCCCCATCAGTGAGTAGAGCGGGTACAGAGAGGCAGACTCCTGAGGCAGAGTCTGTACATTGCTAGTCCCATCAGTGAGGTGAGCGGGCGCAGAGAGGCAGACTCCTGAGGCAGAGTCTGTACATTGCTAGCCCCATCAGTGAGTAGAGCGGGTACAGAGAGGCAGACTCCTGAGGCAGAGTCTGTACATTGCTAGTCCCATCAGTGAGGTGAGCGGGCGCAGAGAGGCAGACTCCTGAGGCAGAGTCTGTACATTGCTAGCCCCATCAGTGATGTGACCAGGCACAGAGAGGCAGACTCCTGAGGCAAAGTCTGTACATTGCTAGTCCCATCAGTGAGTAGAGCGGGTACAGAGAGGCAGACTCCTGAGGCAGAGTCTGTACATTGCTAGCCCCATCAGTGAGGTGAGCGGGCGCAGAGAGGCAGACTCCTGAGGCAGAGTCTGTACATTGCTAGTCCCATCAGTGAGGTGAGCGGGCGCAGAGAGGCAGACTCCTGAGGCAGAGTCTGTACATTGCTAGTCCCATCAGGAAGGTGAGCGGGCGCAGAGAGGCAGACTCCTGAGGCAGAGTCTGTACATTGCTAGCCCCATCAGTGATGTGAGCGGGCGCAGAGAGGCAGACTCCTGAGGCAGAGTCTGTACATTGCTAGTCTCATCAGTAATGAGAGCGGGCACAGAGAAGCAGACTCCTGAGGCAAAGTCTGTACATTGCTAGTCCCATCAGTGAGTAGAGCGGGTACAGAGAGGCAGACTCCTGAGGCAAAGTCTGTACATTGCTAGCCCCATCAGTGAGGTGAGCGGGCGCAGAGAGGCAGACTCCTGAGGCAGAGTCTGTACATTGCTAGCCCCATCAGTGAGGTGAGCGGGCGCAGAGAGGCAGACTCCTGAGGCAGAGTCTGTACATTGCTAGTCCCATCAGTGAGGTGAGCGGGCGCAGAGAGGCAGACTCCTGAGGCAGTCTGTACATTGCTAGTCCCATCAGTGATGTGAGCAGGCACAGAGAGGCAGACTCCTGAGGCAAAGTCTGTACATTGCTAGTCCCATCAGTGAGTAGAGCGGGTACAGAGAGGCAGACTCCTGAGGCAGAGTCTGTACATTGCTAGCCCCATCAGTGAGGTGAGCGGGCGCAGAGAGGCAGACTCCTGAGGCAGAGTCTGTACATTGCTAGTCCCATCAGTGAGGTGAGCGGGCACAGAGAGGCAGACTCCTGAGGCAGAGTCTGTACATTGCTAGCCCCATCAGTGATGTGAGCGGGCGCAGAGAGGCAGACTCCTGAGGCAGAGTCTGTACATTGCTAGTCTCATCAGTGATGAGAGCGGGCACAGAGAGGCAGACTCCTGAGGCAAAGTCTGTACATTGCTAGTCCCATCAGTGAGGTGAGCGGGCGCAGAGAGGCAGACTCCTGAGGCAGAGTCTGTACATTGCTAGTCTCATCAGTGATGAGAGCGGGCACAGAGAGGCAGACTCCTGAGGCAAAGTCTGTACATTGCTAGTCCCATCAGTGAGTAGAGCGGGTACAGAGAGGCAGACTCCTGAGGCAAAGTCTGTACATTGCTAGCCCCATCAGTGAGGTGAGCGGGCGCAGAGAGGCAGACTCCTGAGGCAGAGTCTGTACATTGCTAGCCCCATCAGTGAGGTGAGCGGGCGCAGAGAGGCAGACTCCTGAGGCAGAGTCTGTACATTGCTAGTCCCATCAGTGAGGTGAGCGGGCGCAGAGAGGCAGACTCCTGAGGCAGAGTCTGTACATTGCTAGCCCCATCAGTGATGTGAGCGGGCACAGAGAGGCAGACTCCTGAGGCAAAGTCTGTACATTGCTAGTCCCATCAGTGAGTAGAGCGGGTACAGAGAGGCAGACTCCTGAGGCAGAGTCTGTACATTGCTAGCCCTATCAGTGAGGTGAGCGGGCGCAGAGAGGCAGACTCCTGAGGCAGAGTCTGTACATTGCTAGTCCCATCAGTGAGGTGAGCGGACGCAGACTCCTGAGGCAGAGTCTGTACATTGCTAGCCCCATCAGTGATGTGAGCGGGCGCAGAGAGGCAGACTCCTGAGGCAGAGTCTGTACATTGCTAGTCTCATCAGTAATGAGAGCGGGCACAGAGAGGCAGACTCCTGAGGCAAAGTCTGTACATTGCTAGTCCCATCAGTGAGTAGAGCGGGTACAGAGAGGCAGACTCCTGAGGCAAAGTCTGTACATTGCTAGCCCCATCAGTGAGGTGAGCGGGCGCAGAGAGGCAGACTCCTGAGGCAGAGTCTGTACATTGCTAGCCCCATCAGTGATGTGAGCGGGCACAGAGAGGCAGACTCCTGAGGCAGAGTCTGTACATTGCTAGTCTCATCAGTGATGAGAGCGGGCACAGAGAGGCAGACTCCTGAGGCAGAGTCTGCACATTGCTAGCCCCATCAGTGATGTGAGCGGGCACAGAGAGGCAGACTCCTGAGGCAGAGTCTGTACAGTGCTAGCCCCATCAGTGATGAGAGCGGGCACAGAGAGGCAGACTCCTGAGGCAGAATCTGTACATTGCTAGTCCCATCAGTGAGGTCAGCAGGCACAGAGAGGCAGACTCCTGAGGCAGAATCTGTACATTGCTAGTCCCATCAGTGAGGTCAGCAGGCACAGAGAGGCAGACTCCTGAGGCAGAGTCTGTACAGTGCTAGCCCCATCAGTGAGGTGAGCGGGCACAAGAGGCAGACTCCTGAGGCAGAATCTGTACATTGCTAGTCCCATCAGTGAGGTCAGCAGGCACAGAGAGGCAGACTCCTGAGGCAGAATCTGTACATTGCTAGCCCCATCAGTGAGGTGAGCGGGCACAGAGAGGCAGACTCCTGAGGCAGAGTCTGTACTGTGCTAGCCCCATCAGTGAGGTGAGCGGGCGCAGAGAGGCAGACTCCTGAGGCAGAATCTGTACATTGCTAGTCCCATCAGTGAGGTGAGCGGGTACAGACAGGCAGACTCCTGAGGCAGAATCTGAACATTGCTAGCCCCATCATTGAGGTGAGCGGGTACAGACAGGCAGACTCCTGAGGCAGAATCTGTACATTGCTAGTCCCATCAGTGAGGTGAGCAGGTACAGACAGGCAGACTCCTGAGGCAGAATCTGAACATTGCTAGCCCCATCATTGAGGTGAGCGGGTACAGACAGGCAGACTCCTGAGGCAGAATCTGTACGTTGCTAGTCCCATCAGTGAGGTGAGTGGGCACAGAGAGGCAGACTCCTGAGGCAGAATCTGTACATTGCTAGTCCCATCAGTGAGGTGAGTGGGCGCAGAGAGGCAGCCCTTAGAGGAGTATATGGGCAAAGACAGGCAGACTGGGTGTGGGCATCTGTATATCGCCCTTCTGCAGGGGTAGAACAAAGAGAGGCAGACTGGACGAGGGCATATGTATAATGCAACCAATCAGCTACCATAGGGCCCTGGTCAGAGATTAACCCATGACCCCACTTTTAACCACTGTGCAACCATTCTGTCCGTTAAACCTACAATTTCGCAAGGAACTAGCGATACCAAGGAGGCACGCGGCACTCAGTACAATTATGTAATTAGACAGGTAGACACTGGCCTAGCAATAGAAGGAATGAATACAAGACCGCATGTGCATGTTCTTGCAGTTGCAGAGTTTTGGCGCAGGACAGTTACACATTGCAGTGCATCAGATGGGACCTGGGACAGGCTGTCTACCCAGTGTCTGCTCCCTGCCACTGAAGATCAGTCCAATGCCGTGATAATTACTCAATGATACTGGGGAAGCAAAAAAGGTAAGTAGCCAGTCTTGGTATAGGCTGGAGCTGTGAATCGGGAAGTGTAAGCCAAAAGGACATCCTGAGAAATATCCCAATATACAGCAATTTCATCCAGTAATGTTTCCATTTGGGCCTAGCTGATCATGAATGTACACGTTACGTGGGTGCAATCAGCCAACGAGATCCTAGAGTAGATGATGAGGTGTGTGTGCAATACGTGGGCACTGGTTGGATGTAATTGTGAAATGACATGATTCATATGTAATACTAGTAAAGGGAATATTGTGTAAACTTGTATCACAGACAGGTCATGAGACGGCTGGGTATTTGAACTCTTTTTCACACATCACACCACAATGTCCCTGCATCAGTGTGATGGCGCGAGGATCCTAGCGTCACAATGCTGTTAGAGAACCTGCTCCTTCTACTATCTAACTTCTCAGTCTACTTCTAACTTCATGACACTGCCTGTCACTGACACATCACTCATCTCCTGATATACTCTGTGCTGCTGGGGACCCGGCTCTTCCACAATATAACGCTCAGTCTGTGGCTTCCTGCAGCCTCCATTCCCCTCCTCACATCATGTCACTGCCCCTGTCACATTCAGCCCTGTCCTCACTAACACATCACTCATCTCCTGATATACTCTGTGCTGCTGGGGACCCAGCTCTTCCACAATATAATGCTCAGTCTGTGGCTGCCTGCTGCCTCCATTCCCCTCCTCACATCATGTCACTGCCCCTGTCACATGCAGCCCTGTCCTCACTGACACATCACTCATCTCCTGATATACTCTGTGCTTCTGGGGACCCTGCTCCTCCCTTTATAACTCTCAGTCTGTGGCTTCCTGCTGCCTCCATTCCCCTCCTCACATCATGTCACCACCCCTGTCACATGCTGCCCTGTCCTCACTGACACATCACTCATCTCCTGATATACTCTGTGCTGCTGGGGACCCTGCTCCTCCCACTATATAACTCTCAGTCTGTGGTTTCCTGCTGCCTCTATTCTCCTCCTCACATCATGTCACTGTCCCTGTCACATGCATTGCAGCCCTGTCCTTATTGACATCACTCATCCCCTTATATACTCTGTGCTGCTGGGAGACCCCACACTGTGCATGTTCTGGAGCCGAGTAGACTCTCGTTAGTACAAGTGACGTAGGATGCATCTCAGTCCCATCTCCACTGAAAGGCATAACTAAACAAAGGGGCGTTCACACCTATGCAGAGCTTTGCAGATGCATAAATACACCTGATTGCCGGTGCACCTTTTTTCCCTAGGGTAGGCCAGTCGCAGACCTGATGATGACGGTGAAGCTATTCGTACTATGGCGCAGTCACATAGATGTGTGCCACGCTGTGTACAAGTGAATATACACATGTTGTTCCATGCATTTTGTTCCAGGCACGCAATACAAGTGTAACTACAGCTGATTTGCGATTATCTCTGCACCAGCTCCAAATATATATATATATATACCAATACCTGTCATATGGAGAGGACCCCATGACGTTGTGTCTAAACGGGCCACGCTTACAATTGCTCATTGCTAAACTGCAGTACAACCACCCACATATTTTACACATTGCAATTCAGTAACAGTGAGGATGGCACAACAACAACAACTACATTGATCACTGGAGGAAAATTCTCCTCACGCATTTCAAAAACTCTAAACCCGTCACAGCACAAAGCAGCCATTATTCCTGCACATAAAATGTTTGCGTAAAAGACATACAGAAAGGAAAACTCATCAGTCTCTAGGCTGTAACGAGCAGGGCCCTCTCTACTCAACTTTCTTACGTCGGCCTCTCCTTCGTCAACCTCACCTCTACTCTTTTTTTCACCTCTGCATTTTGTATGACACTTTTTACGCTGCAGAATTTTGCGGTGCCTCAACAATAGACAATGATGACCAGTCACCCAAGTTCCTAGACAAATGTTGTCAGGTATCTGAGGAAGATTACGTAATGCTTCCTCTTTTTAAGTTTAGTTTATCCTCTCGCTGAAGCCGCACAGATGATAAACGAAGAAAAAAAAAACTTTTTGAAAGAGTTTAGAGGGCCACATTGATGTTATTATTTTCCCTTTATCTTCGTCCCCCCTCCTGGAAGCCCCACAGTTCTACTAATTTTTGGGAACTACCACAGTCCGGAGGCCTCGTCGCCACTAGTACTAGTAACATTTCTGTAAACGTCGTATTACATACTGTAAGTCCGGCCGCTGACAACCAGGAACAGTCCAAACCTCTAAAGCTCTGTTTTATGTGAACATACAGAATTTTTTGCATGTGTTTATAAAGCCGTGTACTCAGAATTCTAGGGGCAGTGGCATCGAGAGAGGGTACAAATTACCTGGGACCAGGTCTGATAGAGGGGCCCAGTGGGGTCCCAGGTCCACACCTCCTTTGATTAGGCCATGCCCCCTGAAAAGTACCTGAGCCCATCCAGGCTTTCTACGGCCCTGGCTGGGAGGCATGCCATGGTCCTGTGAGTGGGTGCTAGACACGCCCCCAAAGAGGAGTGGCCATGCCCTCAGCATGCTGTGGTCACACCCCCTCCAGTGGAGGCAGGGGGGCCCAGGAAGTTATTGTACCGGGGGCCGGGCCCAGAATTTCTCTTGGCAGCCCTATCTAGGGGACGTACAAATGTTCAGTCGCGACTTCCTCAAGGTTTCTCCGAGGCCAGCACTAGACTGTTGTGTGATTCTCTGCAAGTGAGAAACAAAAGAATCTCATTATTTCTAATTCCGCAGCAATATTCTCTCCTGTTCTTCTTATCATGGGTTATTTTGTACTGGGCCAAAAATGGGGTAAGGGCTTTTTTCACTTCATCTGGATACTGGGAGGGTGTGTGACCAAAACCACGAGGCGTGGCCAGGCCCTCTCCCCAATTATTTTTTCAAAAATAGTATGGGCCTAATTCAGACCTGATTGATCCTCTGTAAATTAGCCGAGGTCTGCGATCAGATAGCCGTCGCCCATAGAGTGAAAACCCGCCCCGTGCAAGTGTGTGAATGCATGTATACGCCGTGCGAAAACTTTGCCAGACAGCGGACATCTGCAAATCCGTTTGCAACTCACCATGGAATGATTTTTTTCAGTCTGTGCGTAGCTCAGGACTTACTCCTCCAGTGCGACACAAATAGGCTAATTGGGGCCGGAGCTGACGTCACACACCCGCCCTGACAACGCTTGGGAACGCCTGCGTTTTTCCTTACACTCCCAGATAACGGCCACTTACCACCCCCAAACATCCGCTTCCTGTCAATCACCTTGCGTACGCCTAGCGATCAAAATTTCCGCACCATTCTGTCGATGTTTGGGCTCACGCCTGCGCATTGCGGTGCATAAGGAAGCGCAGTCATTCGATAATCGCCCACTGTGCGATTATAGCGATCAGGTCTGAATTAGGCCCAGTGTGCGTTAGGGAGACCAATCCTGGGATCGGCGGGATTACAGGATTTTGGCCCAAAATTGCTGAGATCTCGATCCCGCTATTGGAGCCTCCAATTTGATTTATGTCGGGCAGCGCTGATCACCTGCAGCATGCGGCTGTGCGGCGTGATGTCAGAGTTCACGCTATACAGCCCCAAGCCTGCCCCTTAAGCCGCACTCGCCCGCTTAAGGACTGCAGTCCCCAACTGAGCGTCCGCGTGGCATGGCGTCTGGAGTGTCAATCCCGGGAATCCCAGGAGTGAAAGTTTTTCATTCCCGAGACTGAAAACACTTCTCCTCTCTGCCTACTACCGCTGCCATTCTGCTCTGCCGCAGCAGTCTACTCTCTCTCACTGCCCAACGTGCCACTGCGGCTGCCTGACGTAGCGGCAGTGGGCAAGGAGGAGTGTTACATTTGGGGGTGATCACTGACCCGGGCCCCTGTCACACTCTCCAACAAGCCAGGGCCCGGTAAGTAGTACCTGCCGCCCCTCTCTCTCACTGCCCCTAAAAATAATGCACAGGGGTTAACCCCGTGCACAAGCAAGCCTACTGATCCAGCATTGCAGGGTTCCTTGTACTGCCGCAGTGACTATTCTGTTACTGCCATGACAGGAAGACATTGACAGAAACTGAAAATAATTTCATCATTTGAATTTCCATAATTTGCAAAGTGCTGCATAACGGGGGTCATTCTGAGTTGATCGCTTGCTGCCAATTTTCGCAGTGCAGCGATCAGGTGAAAAGAACGGCATTTCTGCGCATGCATATGCCGCAATGCGCACGCGCGACGTACGGGTACAAAGCTCTTTGTGGTTGTGCTCAGGTTCTAGCGAAGTTTTCCTTCGCACTGGCGGCCGCAAGAAGATTGACAGAAAGGTGGCGTTACTGGGTGTCAAATTACCATTTTCAGGGAGTGTTTGCAAAAACGCAGGCGTGTCTGAGAAAACGCAGGCGTGGCTGGGCATTCGCTGGGCGGGTGTATGACGTCAAATCCGGACAGGAATAGGATGAAGTGATCGCAAGCGCTGAGTAGGTTCTGAGCTACTCAGAAACTGCACAAACTGTTTTTGCAGATCTCTGCTGCACAGGCGTTCGCACTTCTGCTAAGCTAAAATACACTCCCCAGTGGGCGGCGGCATAGCGATTGCACGGCTGCTAAAACTAGCTAGTGAGCGATCAACTCGTAATGACCCACAATATGCGTGCGCTCCATAAACAACTGCACCATGTGATGGTGTATTATTGCATACCCTCCAACTGTACCTTTTTAATAGGTACAGTACCTTTTTTTATGGTCTGTACCGATTTTTGGCTCTCCAAACTTCCATTGAAAGCATAGGAAAAGGGGTGTGGCCACGCCCCCTTACCCGCGGCCACGCCCCTTTTTCGGATTTGTACCGATTTTTCTGTGTAAAATGTTGGAGGGTATGTTATTGTACCGTCCCAGTCATGTGACTAGAGGATACACTGGGGTATATTTACTAAGCTCCCGATTTTGACCGAGATGCCGTTTTTTCTTCAAAGTGTCATCTCGGTAATTTACTAAGCAAAAATCACGGCAGTGATGAGGGCATTCGTAATATTTTGGAAGTCCTAGGAAAAAAACACGAATCAATACACCATCGGTCAAATACGCCTGCAATTTGGTAGAAATCGGGAATTTACTAAAAAGTGCAAATCACAAACACTGCCGACAATAGCCAAACACTGCCGTGCAGAAATACAATTCGTAAAAAAGTGCTAAAAAAAAACAGACCTGCTTTTTTATCCCGTGTTTGGATAGGCATGCAGGGATCCATGAGATCCGTGCATGTTTATCAGTGGGAAGGGGATGGGAAAGTGTTCATTTTTAGATAAAAAATTGCGTGGGGTCCCCCCTCCTAAGCCAAACCAGCCTCGGGCTCTTTGAGCCGGTCCTGGTTGCAAAAATATGGGGGAAAAATTGACAGGGGTTCCCCCATATTTAAACAACCAGCACCGGGCTCTGCGCCTGGTCCTGGTTCCAAAAATACGGGGGACAAAAAGCGTAGGGGTCCCCCGTATTTCTGAAACCAGCACCGGGCTCCACTAGCTGGACAGATAATGCCACAGCCGGGGGTCACTTTTATACAGCGCCCTGCGGCCGTGGCATTAAATACCCAACTAGTCACCCCTGGCCGGGGTACCCTGGAGGAGTGGGAACCCCTTCAATCAAGGGGTCCCCCCCCTCCAGCCACCCAAGGGCCAGGGGTGAAGCCCGAGGCTGTCCCCTCCATCCATGGGCTGCGGATGGGAGGCTGATAGCCATTGTGTTAAAAAAATGAATATTGTTTTTAGTAGCAGTACTACAAGTCCCAGCAAGCCTCCCCCGCAAGCTGGTACTTGGAGCACCACAAGTACCAGCATGCAGCGGAAAACCGGGCCCGCTGGTACCTGTAGTACTACTACTAAAAAAATAACTCAATAAAAACATAAGACACACACCTTGAAAGTATAACTTTAATACATACATCCACACCACCATATACACATACTTACCTTATGTTCACACGAGGGTCGGTCCTCTTCTCCATGTAGAATCCATGGTGTACCTGTGGAAAAAATTATACTCACATACTCCAGTGTAGAAGCCTCTTCTGCTTGTAATCCATTTGTAATCCACGAACTTGTAAAAATAAAAAAACGGACACCCGACCTCGAACTGAAAGGGGCCCCATGTTTTCACATGGGACCCCTTTCCCCGAATGCCAGAAACCCCCTCTGACTTATGTCTAAGTGGGTTTCTTCAGCCAATCAGGGAGCGCCACGTTGTGGCACCCTCCTGATTGGCTGTGTGCTCCTGTAGTGTATGACAGGCGGCACACGGCAGTGTTACAATGTAGCGCCTATGCGCTCCATTGTAACCAATGGTGGGAACTTTGTGGTCAGCGGTTGACCGAAAGTAACCTCACCGCTGACCACAAAGTTCCCACCATTGGTTATAATGGAGCGCATAGGCGCTACATTGTAACACTGCCGTGTGCCGCCTGTCAGACAGTACAGGAGCACACAGCTGATCAGGAGGGTGCCACAACGTGGCGCTCCCTGATTGGCTGAAGAAACCCTCTTAGACATAAGTCAGAGGGGGTTTCTGGCATTCGGGGAAAGGGGTCCCATGTGAAAACATGGGGCCCCTTTCAGTTCAAGGTCGGGTGTCCGTTTTTTTATTTTTTCAAGTTCATGGATTACAAGCAGAAGAGGCTTCTACACTGGAGTATGTGAGTATAATTTTTTCCACAGGTACACCATGGATTCTACATGGAGAAGAGGACCGACCCTCGTGTGAACATAAGGTAAGTATGTGTATATGGTGGTGTGGATGTATGTATTAAAGTTATACTTTCAAGGTGTGTGTCTTATGTTTTTATTGGGGTATTTTTTTAGTAGTAGTACTACAGGTACCAGCGGGCCCGGTTTTCCGCCGCATGCTGGTACTTGTGGTTCTCCAAGTACCAGCTTGCGGGGGAGGCTTGCTGGGACTTGTAGTACTGCTACTAAAAACAATATTCAACACTTTCAACAAAGGCAATCAACCCCCCATCCGCAGCCCTTGGATGGGGGGGCAGCCTCGGGCTTCACCCCTGGCCCTTGGGTGGCTGGAGGGGGGGGACCACTTGATTGAAGGGGTTCCCACTCCTCCAGGGTATCCCGGCCAGGGGTGACTAGTTGGGTATTTAATGCCACGGCCGCAGGGCGCTGTATAAAAGTGACCCCCGGCTGTGGCATTATCTGTCCAGCTAGTGGAGCCCGGTGCTGGTTTCAGAAATACGGGGGACCCCTACGCTTTTTGTCCCCCGTATTTTTGGAACCAGGGCCAGGCGCAGAGCCCGGTGCTGGTTGTTTAAATATGGGGGAACCCCTGTCAATTTTTTCCCCATACTTTTGCAACCAGGACCGGCTCAAAGAGCCCGAGGCTGGTTTGGCTTAGGAGGGGGGACCCCACGCAATTTTTTTTTTAAGTTTAAACATTTTTTTTTTTTTTTACAAGGTGCACAATGAAGCCCAGCACGGATCTCTCAGATCCGGCCGAGATTCATTGTATTAAAGTCGGCAGTGTTTTACAAGTCACGCACGTAAAACACTGCCTAAAAATACGAATGACATCGACATCGGAAAAACCGAAAATGCAGAATACGGCAGCTTAGTAAATTAGTCGTAATTAATTCAAAAAGTTGCATATTTACACTTTCGATGTCATTCGTGATTGAACTTTGACCTCAAACAGAAAATTACGAATGTTAGTAAATTTACCCCACTGTGTGTATTACTGCCCTCTGCTAGTCATGTGACCACAGCATGCATGTTCTGTATTACCAGAGGATGTGTGGCGTCTCTTTTAAACTAGTACTAACTGGTAACCTAGACACCGCCATTCAAGGCAATTGTTTACTTTACTCTCACTCTAGAATTCTTTCACAGAGGAGTAATCCACATCCGTCACACATTAAACACCAGAGTCAACCACACAGGATAATGCAACACCTGGCTATTATAACTCCACAGAGTCACCTCCTCACTGCAATCCCAGGGACTCTTTTACCTACCACTTACCCTCGTCGTCATGTGCACCCCAATTATACACTCCTCCTTGTGGTCACAGGTACACACATGTGCCTCAGCCGTTCTTAAAATAGAGCAGACAACAGCTACACACACTAGACGAACCAGCGTACCGGGTGGATGCTGCTATAAGTGATGGTAATAAATAGCCACTTGGGTGGGGAGTGTGTATTTAATAAACCCTGTAAAAAAGCTACAGAGAATCCAATACTTTGGAATAATGGTATTCGCTAAGTGATACTGAGCTATCCTTTCCTTTACAGTATAGACCACAGCGATTAGCATACTAGTCAGGCTATTTAGCATGGAGCTTTGGGCGGGGGACACTGTCTGCAAGATCCTGTCAGTCTGCATTAGGGCTGCCTTATAGTAGCCTGAGAAGGGTTGGTAGGAATAAAACCATATTTGCTGACCATAACTGTGACGTTATATTCTGTGCCTTCCACAGTGAGGGAAACAAATACTTTTCCACTGTAGAAGCAGACGGAACGCAGGGCCAGGTGTTAGTATAGAGTCACAGGTGGTCATTCCGAGTTGATCGCTCGTTATTTTTTTTCCGCAACGGAGCGATTAGTCGCTAATGCGCATGCGCAATGTCTGCAGTGCGACTGCACCAAGTAAATTTGCTAAGAAGTTTGGTATTTTACTCACGGCATTACGAGGTTTTTTCTTCGTTCCGGTGATCGTACTGCGATTGACAGGAAGTGGGTGTTTCTGGGCGGAAACTGGCCGTTTTATGGGAGTGTGTGAAAAAACGCTGCCGTTTCAGGGAAAAACGCGGGAGTGGCTGGAGAAACGGGGGAGTGTCTGGGCGAACGCTGGGTGTGTTTGTGACGTCAAACCAGGAACGAAACTGACTGAACTGATCGCAGTGGCAGAGTAAGTCTGGAGCTACTCAGAAACTGCTAAGAAATTTCTAATCACAATTTTGAGAATCTTTCGTTCGCAATTTTGCTACGCTAAGATTCACTCCCAGTAGGCGGCGGCTTAGCGTGTGCAATGCTGCTAAAAGCAGCTTGCGAGCGAACAACTCGGAATGAGGGCCACAGTGTAGAGACTTTTTGGGAAACTTTTCCACTTTATCTGTCTCCAAGGCTCGATGTATCTCCCTTCCCATATGGTCATAGGAAAACAATGGGTCAATGTAGGGGTAATGGGCAGGAAGACAGCTGGATGAATCCCAGGTAACCAATGCTCCGAAAACGTTACTACTTACACCTAACTCTTTTGTCAATGGCTGCACATTCGCTAATGCCTGGCACCTTCGCCTCCTAGCTTCCACTGACTGGCTCCCGGATTGCACATGATTTGTCCGCCCCTCGGCTGGTCTCTCCTAGGGAAGCCAATCCCACGCCATTTTTTCAATCCCGGGAGTCGGGATCGAAAAATGATCAATCCCAGGAATAGGCATCTTTTCAGTGTCCCCCCCCCCCCCCTTCCCTGCACAAACCACATAACTAACCCCAAACAGAATGGGAGGGAGTGTAGGCCACTTGCTGGAGGTGCAGGTGGGTGGTGAGGTGCGGCTGGCGAGCGGCTGGCTGTGCAGCGTGACCTCTGACATCACGTCACGCTGAGAGGGGAGCTGAGCAGAGAGAGCCGGGCAGCGCCTAAACCTCCTGAGGACACTCAACGCTGCCCAGGATAGAAATAACGAAGGTGGTGGCCAATTCCAAAATCCCTGGGATTGGAAACTCCAGTCCCGGACAATTTTAGGCCGGGATCCCACCGAACCAGATCCCAGGATTGGCCAAACTAGTCCCTCCGTTATTCCACTAATTCCACCCTTTGTTCTATAACTTGTCAAGTTCTGGGCTATAACTGGCATGCCGTATTCCTGGCACCGTGGATATGGTTAGATTTACACACACATTGGTTTTAGTAAATGTTCTGGCTCCTCCAGGACAATCCTGCTTTCAGCAATTTTGCAGAAAACCACATGGCATTCGGAGATAATTGCAGACGGCTTTACAGTCCCATAATCAGAAATGCTGCTCTCCTGCTGTTCATATCAGTGGCGTGCAAAACATAATGTGAAAATAGCATTAGAGCTCTCCTGAGGGGATCAGTATGATTTACCTACAATCAAAATCCCGACGGTCAAAATACCAACAACAACTGACCGATGGTCAAAATACCGACATGGTCAAAATACCGACATTTAAAATGTCGACAAGTCATCTAACGGGCATAGTCAAGCACACGGAGATGTTGCCACGCCCTATTGGGAATACCAAGGCTCTTTTACAAGGTGTGGCGCACACGGAGGGGAGCGTGATCACGCCATCTTGGGGGCATAGCTTTACCTCCTTGGCATACCCAGGGATCCAGCCTAGTACTCCCCACTCCCTGCCCCTGGAGGCAAATCCCGCAGCCAAAGGACAGTAATTGTGTCCCATGCAGAAAAAAGAAGAGAACACCATTCAGAGCGGCTCCCGACGCCCAGTCCTAAACCTTAGAGCGCGGTATCTGCCCAGGAAGCAGTTAGCTTCCTGACAGATGGGATCCCGGTGGTCGATATACCGACACCGGGATCCCAAAGTAGGAGGCAATGCCGGCGTGAAGATACCAACATTATTACCGACAACTGGCATTTCGATCGTCCGGACAGTGGGACGCGCTGGTGTCCTGCCTCGAGGGGGGAGGTGAGTTAGGTTTAGGCAGAAGAAGGGGGGTTAGGGTTAGGCTACAGCAGGGGTGGGCAATTATTTCAGCTGGGGGGCCGCTTAATACTTCCAGTGAATAACCGAGTGCCACACATAAATTATCTTGTAAATCGTGTCTGAACTGCGCATGCACCGCAGTCCCTACCCCTCTTCCCCTGAACCTATATAGCAGTCCCTACCCCCCTTCCCACCCTCCCCTGAACCCAGGGACGTGCAGTCAGGGGAGGCAGTGCCTCCCCTGTCATTAATGATTAAGATAATACAAAGAAGATGCATATGACACATATTCTGTGTCATATGTATCCTCTTAATATTATTCTTATCATTGTTCCCCTCCTTATGTGTTTGGGAGGCACCGATCGTAGTGCCTCCCGTTGTCTCTGGGGAAAGGTATGGGAGGGGGGGCGGGCACGGGCGGGGACTAGCCATGGGCAGTAAAAGCCCATTGAAAATATATGGGAAAGCGGCATCATTAGAGGTGCCGCTTTCATACAGGGACGTGCTTTCAACCTATGAAAGCACGTCCCTGTCAGTGAGGCCACAGTGATTGGCCAGCGGATCCGTCACTGGATCCGCTGTCAATCACTGTGTGGGCGACGCTGGCGGAGGAGGTGCGGGCGGCTGGATGCGGCGGTGGTGCGGGCGGCGGGATGCGGCGGTGGTGCGGGCGGCGGTGGTGCGGGCGGCGGTGGAGCGGGCGGCGGGTTGCGGCGGCGGTGCGGGCGGCGGAGGTTTACCTTAAGCCTGCAGAGTTTGGCAGCGGAGCGGTACCAGTTTCAAAAATGGCGCCTCAGCGTCATTTTTTAAATTCAAGATGGCCGCCGCGAGCCAATCACGGCTCGCCGCGTCATCGCCCCGCCCCCTCCGGCTGACTTATATAAGTCAGCGCGAGGCAGAGGAGCGTCAGTCCGACGGCGGAGGAGGAGCTGTGAAGAGCTCATGAAGAAAGAAGACGCCGGAAGTCCTGGATGGGCGGCGGCTATGCAAAAGAGCTTAGCAGCCGCCGCCCACCAGGTGAAGACGCTGGAAGCCCTGGGAGGTGGTGCACCCCCAGGTGAAGACGCAGGAAGCCCTGGGAAGGCGGCAGCCACGCAAAAGAGCTTAAAGGCCGCCGCCCGCCGCCGCCGATCCAGTTTAATAAAACTTATTTTTAAGACCGTGTGGTGTTTTATTTTAATATTTTCTTTACAGGTGGACTACAGGTGCCAGCGGGCCCTTTATGTCCGGGCATGCTGGCACTTGTGGTTCTCCAAGTGCCAGCATGCTGGGGCAGGCTTGCTGGGACCTGTAGGCCACCTGTACAGAACAATATTACTATTCTTTGCAGGTGGACTACAGGTGCCAGCGGGCCCTTTATGTCCGGGCATGCTGGCACTTGTGGTTCACCAAGTGCCAGCATGCTGGGGCAGGCTTGCTGGGCCCTGTAGGCCACCTGTAAAGAACAATATTAACACACAATGAACCCCGCACCCACCGCCACCAGGGGTGCGGGGCATAGCACTGGGCTATCAGCCCAGTGCTGGTTATTGCTCGGGAGGGGGGACCCCATTTTTATTTTTTGGGGTTCCCACTTTCCGAGGAATTCCAACCCTGGGCTGACTGGCTGGGGGGATGATTAATGTTATGGCAGGGGTACCCCACACTGAGTGTCTCCCCTGCTATAGCATTACTCCCCCTGGCTGGTTCTGCCTAGTGCTGGTTTTATTGATGTATCGGGGGACCACACTTTTTTTTTTCTCGGGGGGGGGGGGGGGGGGGGGGGGGGGGGCTTGTTAGCTGCCAGTGCCTCCCCAACCAGTGACCTCACCGCACGTCACTGCCTGAACCTATATAGCAGTGCCTACCCCCTTCCCCTGAACCTATATAGCAGTCCCTACCCCCCTTCCCCCCTCCTCTGAACCTATATAGCAGTCCCTACCCCCCTTCCCCCCCTCCCCTGAACCTATATAGCAGTGCCTACTCCCCTTCCCCTGAATCTATATAGGAGTCCCTACCCCCCTTCCCCCCTCCCCTGAATCTATTGATAATGTCAAATATTACCTTTAAACATGAAGCTATATACTAATACCGTGGAGCCGTTATGGCCGCTAGACCACGTGCACGTGCTACGCACTTTGTACGCTATTTGCGTACAGAGTCCTGCACGTGGTACGCACTTGGCATACACACGGTGCGCTGAGTGTACGGATCACACACAGCGGGCGCACACACAGTGGATAACCTTAAATCCTTTCTAATAAAAACACAGTGAGAGGATACTTATACTCTGAACCTTAATAACCAAGTACTGTAATGATGTAACGATTAGAAACCTTAACAAGATGTATGCTGTTTGAGCAATTGAGTCACTAAGAAAAGCCCTTTGCAATAAACAGTGAAAACACAAGACCTGGTTTGGATTTAAAACCGCAGCAGTTCTACCACTGCCGTGGATTGTTTAGAGAAAAAG
Organism: Pseudophryne corroboree; assembly: GCF_028390025.1. NCBI lineage: Eukaryota > Metazoa > Chordata > Amphibia > Anura > Myobatrachidae > Pseudophryne > Pseudophryne corroboree. The sequence goes on along the minus strand of NC_086447.1, from coordinate 53,638,411 downwards.
GGGAAACACAATACAAGTTATACACTACAAACTAACAGGGAAATCTAAACAGAATAACAGAATATACATGAACAATAGCGAACAATCGCAAACAAGAGCGAACAGAATGAGAACACAATGAGAACAAATGGCGAACAAAATGGATAACAAAATGGCTACAGAGAATATAGATATGTGGGGATGATTCGCAAGCGCGTCCTGGATCCAGCCCTCAGCATTCAGAGAGAAAGCCTTCAGAGAGAGTGAGTGACTGGCCAGGCAATGGTGGTCTTTATATACACAACATACATTCACAATACAATGGTCCCTATAATCTCATTGTTCATTGGACACAGGAATGTGTCTCCACATTATAACAAAGGTCATAGGTGAATTTGAACAGGTGGGCTGTGTCTTTCTCCAACTGCTCTGGTGGGAGGTATCCTCAGGATTCCCGCCGCATGTGTAATTTACAGCAAATACAATATGTGTTCATAAACTACTTTTGTACATAACTATACGCAGGAGCGAGCGATCCTTTCCTAACTAGCATCGGAATGTTACTCTTAAAATACCCTACAGCTGGATACTAAACACCACCTTTCAACCTTTGTCTGACCCTTCCTATCATGTAAAGAGGAATCTCTCTGTCCAGGAACAGTTTAAACTAAACATACTTGCTGACATTGTCTGGGGGAATATTTACTACAAAACACACTATATGGGTTAAATATGCTACGATCGAGTCGCACGCTAGACGCTTACAAACTCTACCATAAATGCGCATACCACGCGCGTGATCGCTGGAGCGATCTTACGCAAATTGCGGATATGTGCACGCACGGCAGAGTGTGTGCACGCGCAGCGGGCATGTGCATGAGGGGTTAGTACAAGGCATATGCATCAGGATATTTTTCGACTTTGACAGTCCACCCTTTGGCAGTCAACAATAACTGCCACTATCTAAACAATTTTAAGCAGAAAAATATATAATACCGTGAAATACCTATATATGATTGGGTGTGGGGAGGAGAGGAGAAGGTAGGAAATGTATGACCTAGTGGGATAGTAAAAGCATGTATGTATGAAATTCATGTCTGAGGGGTCATGTATCATCGTGCCGTACATGTTCTAAAATAAGCTTCTAGGTATTGCGAAGTATACATTGAATCCTTCTTATCCCGTATTAAGGGTCTGTGTAAGTGGGCTAACAAACTCTACCGAGCTCTTTTCGACTTTTAGTTCCAACAAATGGGGTGCACATTAGTTGATGATACATGAAGGGGGAAAATATATGAGTGCTAATATATGTGCCTATATTACCTGTCGACTATGTGTGTCACTACCTGAAGATCATAGAGATGAAGATAAGAAACATGCGTTATAAATGCATTCATATGATGTTGTATGTGATTGTCCTTGGATGTCTTGCTGAAGTCTTGTTGATGTCTTGTCCGGGTTGCTGTATCTTTGCTGTAAGTGGCAAGCAAAGTTTTTCAAGTGTCCATAAAGTTAAAGTCTCTAAAAGTTCATCAAATGTCTGTGAAAAAGTTCATCAATGGTCTGTATAAAGGGTCATCAAAATTTTCTTCTGAGTGGATGTCTTTTTACCTTGGAGAAAAACAAAGGAGAAACTGGTGAAAGAAACGGACCGTGGAATCACATTTTATCACAGCATTGTCTCAATTGATGGGTCATAAATTAAACCAGTTGTTGTTACAATGCCCTCGCTCCTCAAACTCATCAATTTGGTACTACGCTTGCAATTCATTAAAATCCGAACACATCTAAATATCAAACCAATCATTATGACAACTCCTAGGATACACAAGAGGAATTTCCCTACAGTAACGATAACATTTTGAGCCCATTCTCCTAAACCTGTGAACCAATTGCGTGGGTTCAACCATGATACCCAGCCGGTCAGTTCATTACTCACAGAAGTAAGGGTAAGGTTGTGCCTCCTTCGGAACTCCCACTTCAATTGCAAGATATCGTCCATCTTTTGATCTATGACCTCGGTTGGGTCATCAGTGCTGTTTGTGATATACGTACAGCACTTTACACCATACTGAGTTGCTAGGGTGACACAATACCCGCCTGTCACCGTTGTGATGTAATTCAGAACCATCCTGTGCTGGATCAGTTCCGTTTTGTAAGCTTGCAATTCTCTCCCAGTATAACTGAAGGTGTCATCATATATCTCGGTGATATTGTCTATCAGGTTCGCTAGCGCAGTTATATACCTAAAATTTATAACTCCTCTGGCGGTACGGGTGATATCTAGCGCGAGTAGGAGTTGAATCCCGGTGGATTCGTGGATCAAATCAGAGGCTGCGTGCTCTGTCATATCTATAAGGTGTCTCTTTACAATGTGTTCATAATGGGTGTGAGTGTAAGGAGCTTGAGCATTGCGGTGAACGTCTTTCATCTTTTCATGGGTAATGGTCATTACTTCTGGCACCACTCTTCCAATATAACACAATCCCTCTGAGTTTGGGGCAAGCCACTTATACGCCTTCCTCCCACATATGAAATATGCATCATCGGGGAGGACATATGGGACAGAGTATGTCATCACCATATTACAAACCTTCCAGGTGAAAAATCCTATCCCTAACTCTCTCATTTGTCTAGTGCACGTATCAGGCTGTATGATATGTGCACAGTATCCTGGTGATACTTCTCCAACTCGCATGGTCCTACTTCCTAGAGCAGAGGTTCTCAAACTCGGTCCTCGTGGGCCCACACAGTGCATGTTTTGCAGGTCTCCTCACAGAATCGCAAGTGAGATAATTAGCTCTACCTGTGGACCTTTTAAAATGTGTCAGTGAGTAATGAATACACCTGTGCACCTGCTGGGTTACCTGCAAAACATGCACTGTGTGGGCCCACGAGGACCGAGTTTGAGAACCTCTGTCCTAGAGTGTACCTATACTGAAAATATCTCCCACCGTCGGCTATTTGGCGTATAAGCTCTGAGTCTATGGGCATTCTATCGGCTCTGTGTGAGAATGTCATGGTTTGGTTGTTCCATGTCACTTCCCAATTTCCCGGCTTTCGGGGATTGGAAATGTTAAAACATATTAAGGACCTATCCACATGGTGGAGCTTCAAACTAGGAGGCTTAGAAATATTAAATTTCTTGTCCACCGGCCTCCCATCCCTTAATTCAAGTACCTCATCTATCGTTAAAGCGTATGGCACTAGTCCTGACTTTCTATGACCTTGAGGTACTTGTGAGCACACCCAGTATTCCGTTTGGTTTAAAACCTTACCCACTAATGAGTGATAGTCACTCAATGGATGACGGTCCATGTTGATATTAATGCTGGACTGACATCTCTGGATGCACCCGTCCTCAACTATGTTTTCACAATTCCTACAGATACAATTCTCTTCAGCTAACAATCCTTCACAATGTTTCTTAGTGTCATGGCTACCAGATCGTTTTCTGATACTCGCCTTTGCTCGGTGATTGTGTTGCTCTTGGAATTCTACGAATCCATCCTTGTCATCAGAACCCATTCCAGATCCTTTCTCGACCTCTCTGGTACTCTCACCGAAATAGACTGCTCTGGTCAACAACAGGGTCAACAGGAAAACACGGAATGCAGTCTCTTGGGGCAAGTCCATCTTGCAGGAGGAGAAAGAAAGAGTTGTAATGGGGGAAAGAAAATAATTAGGAGGGAAAGAAAACTTGGCGCGACAACCGCCTCTGATCCTGTAGTTCTCTGTGCTCAGGTGCCGTGACAACAGTCCTGCCTCTCAACCTTCCCGGAACAGACACTCCAGTGATATGGTTTCCTCCACACTCTGCTCTTTGTCACGGGCTTTCTCTGGGTCAGCGACCTTCTTACAGTGGGACGAGTGGACCCAAGTCTCTCTTTCGGCAACCTTCAATGCTGTCGTGCTGGTCAGTAAGACTTGGTACGGTCCTTCCCACCGGTCAATCAGGCAACCTGAGCGTAGAAAATTGCGAATCATTACATAATCCCCAGGTTCAATGTCATGACAATTACTGTCTGGCAGATCAGGAATCACTAGCTTTAGATTGCTGTTTTGATTCCTCAACTGCTTGCTCATCTTAACCAAATACTTTACAGTGACTTCATTGTTACATTTCAAATCATCCTGGGGGTCAATCATTACATGGGGTTGTCGACCAAAAAGAATCTCAAAGGGTGACAGGTTAAGAGGGGACCTGGGAGTCGTTCTGATGCTGTACAGTACAAGTGGCAAAGCTTCTGGCCACAACAATCCAGTTTCAGCCATTACTTTGCTCAACTTGTTCTTAATAGTCCTGTTTACTCTTTCCACTTTTGCACTCGCCTGTGGGCGGTACGGAGTATGCAGCTTACTATTAATTACCATTAATTTGCACATTACCTGAAAGACTTCACCTGTAAAATGGGTACCCCTATCACTTTCAATTATCCTAGGGATACCATACCTGCACACAAATTCCTGCACAATTTTCTTTGCAGTAAACACAGCAGTATTTGTGGCAGCGGGGAACGCTTCAACCCAATTTGAAAACACATCAATACAAACCAATACATACTTTAAATTTCTACAAGGTGGCAATTGTATGAAATCAATTTGTATTACCTGAAAAGGGCCGTCCGTTGGCGGGATATGGGATGGTTCCGTTGGTATCGCCTTTCCAATATTCTTCCTCAAGCAGGTGAGGCATGTCATTGCTCTCTTACCTGCATGGGAAGAAAATCCTGGTGCGCACCAGTAGGCTCTTACCAACTTGCACATACCTTCTTTGCCTAGATGAGTCAGACCATGTGCCGCCTCAGCTAAACTTGGAAGGTATGCTCTGGGTGCCACTGGCTTACCCTGTCCATCTGTCCAGAGTCCTGAGGACTCCTGGCCATATCCTTTTGACCTCCAGACTGCCTTTTCCTGTGGGGAACACAAATTTTTAATTTCACTCAATTTCTGTGTGTTGACGGTATTGAATACCATCAGTTGTGTGATGTCTGTCTGTATGGGGGTACTGGCTGCTGATTTTGCAGCTTCGTCTGCCCGGCTGTTACCAAGTGACACTGGGTCTTGGCTGTATGTGTGGGCTTTACACTTGATAACAACCACTCTGTCAGGTTCCTGTATCGCTGCTAGAAGTCTTTTGATGTGGGTCGCATGCGCCACGGGTGTGCCAGCTGCCGTCATGACATTTCTGAGGCGCCATAGGGCCCCAAAATCATGTACTACTCCAAAGGCATACCTAGAATCCGTGTAGATATTAGCTGACTTACCCTTAGCCAATTCACACGCTCTGGTTAGGGCGACCAGCTCAGCAACTTGTGCTGAGTGAGGTGGGCCCAGGGGTTCCGCTTCTATGGTACCTTTGTCATCTACGACTGCGTATCCAGTACACAAGTCTCCCGAGTCCGTCTGTCTGTGGCAACTACCGTCAGTGTAAAAAGTAAAATCTACACCTTCCAGTGGGTTGTCACTGCTGTCGGGCCTTGCAGTGAAATTTTGGGTCAAATATTCCATATAATCATGTGTGTTAGTGTCTGTACTAAATCCTCCTTCACCATCACTCTCATCCCCCACCCTTTGTGCCTGTCCAGGCACACCTGGGAGATACGTTGCAGGATTTAGTGCGCTGCATCTCCTTATGGTGATGTTTACAGGGGCCATTAGTGCTAATTCCCACCTTGTAAACCGTGCAGATGAGATGTGTCTGGTTTGGGCAGAATTCAGTAAGGCTGACACTGCATGAGGTGTATGGATGGTCAGGTTGTGTCCCAACACTACATCTTCGCTTTTACTCACTAGCAATGCTATCGCTGCAACACTTCGCAAGCATGTGGGGAGGGATCGTGCTACGGTGTCTGGCTGAGCGCTGTAGTAGGCTACCGGCCTGCTGGCATCACCATGTTTCTGGGTTAAAACACCTGCCGCACACCCAGCACTTTCCGTTCCGTACAGTTCAAAGGGTTTCCCATAATCTGGCATACCTAATGCTGGTGCCTGCGATAGGCACTGTTTGAGTCTCTCAAATGCCAGTTCGGACTCCGTGTGCGAATTCCGATCTGGTTTGTTTGATGAGACCATCTCTTGTAAAGGTAAGGCCAGTATGGAAAACCCTGGGATCCAGTTGCGGCAGTACCCACACATTCCTAGGAAAGTGCGGATCTGTTGCTGGGTTTGTGGCAGAGTCATGTCGCGAATCGCCTGTATGTTATGCACACCAGTGCCTGCAGGAATGTACTGGTGTCAGAACTGTTATGCACTCCAGTGCCTGCAGGAATGTACTGGTGTTTGAACTGTTATGCACACCAGTGCCTGCAGGAATGTACTGGTGTCTGAACGGATAGGTATGCAAAACAAATGAACTCACAGACAGACTGGGGAATTTGACATTACGTACACAGAAGGTGATAGGGTAACAAAATACACACAAAGTGAACAGAGAAGCCCAGAGGCTAAGGAACTGGGTGTCTCCCCAGTATTAGTAATGCTCAGATGGGAAAAGCAAGATGTTGTGTTTTAATACGTAGAGAACCCGAAATGCTGTTGCTAAGGGCAACAGCAAAACCCTAAAGGGTTACCAACGGGTGTGGCAGTAAACTCCTTGGTCAGAGATGGAATGATAGACACAAGGAGAGTCTCCACAATCCTAATTCTCACTTGCAGTGCACAGGTTCAGCTTACTGCCACTAAACTGACACCTGACACCTTGCACAGTGAGACAGGATTTAGGCAGGCAAGTCTTAGAATACAGCCGCAAACTTGCTAAGTTCACAGAGTAGTAAAAGAACCCCAGCAAGCTAAACGACTGACTCCAGTCTTACTGCTAGGTCTGGATTGGCAGAGTGTAGTACCAAATCCCCAGGCCTATTTGCAGTAAGCAACAACAAATACAAAGCTACACAGTACTGGCTAACTTTCAGGAACTGACTAACCAACAAAGATTCAGCAGCATCTGCTTAACCTGAGAAGAGGCCTTATAAAGCAGGTGCTGTCCACGCCCCACTCAGACCTCACAGACTGTGAGCACAAAAACCAGCACCGGATCCCCTGCCGTGCACAGAGCCTGTAACCACTGCACAGCAAAAGACCCGAACCGGAGTATCAGCTGCGCTCAGGTTACTCCGCTAGCACTTGTCTCCCGGTTGCCATGACGACGTGGCAGCACAGGGCAGGAGACCCTAACAGTACCCCCCCTCTGACGAGGGGTCAAAGAACCCCTACCACCGGGTTTATCGGGGAACTGCGAGAAGAAAGAGCGTATCAGTCTGGGGGCATGAAGATCACAACTGCGCACCCACGACCGCTCCTCCGGGCCATACCCCTTCCAGTGCACCAAAAATGACAGCCGACCCCGAACCATCTTGGAGTCAAGAATCCTTTCAACAACAAACTCCCTCTGGCCACGTATCAGAAGAGGGGAAGGTCTTCCACTGGAAGAAGGATTACTAATCGCCCGTTTTAAAAGGGAACAATGAAATGTTTTATTGATACCCAAAGAACGGGGCAGATCTAACTGAAATGCCACCGGATTGATAACCCTGGTGATCTTATAAGGGCCGATGAACCGGGGGCCTAACTTATGAGATGGCTGTCTCAACTTCAAATTCTTGGTAGACAACCAGACGAAGTCTCCTAATTTGAAGCTGCAGGGTCTTTTCCGCTTATCAAAAACCCTTTTGGTCACTAATGACACAGACACAAGGGCTTTCTTCACTTTCCGCCAAATACCTCTAAGGACCAAAACCACAGAGGAACCACCAGGCGTGGAGTCCAGGGGGTCAAAAGAATTGGCCTTAGGATGATGCCCATACACACAAAGGAAGGGAGAGATCCCTGTAGCAGAGTGAGCCGCGTTGTTATAGGCAAACTCCGCCATGGACAGATGAGCAACCCAGTCAGTCTGACACTTCGAGACATAACACCTGAGGAACTGCTCCAAGGACTGGTTCACCCTTTCAGTCTGCCCATTAGACTGCGGATGGTAGCCTGACGACAAGCTGACAGAAATCTGGAGATCGGAACAAAATGCCCTCCAGAATTTGGCCACAAACTGGGATCCGCGGTCAGAGACCACATCAAGTGGCAACCCGTGGAGACGCACAACATGCAGCATAAATAATTCAGACAGGCGTCTGGCCGATGGCAGCCCAACCAGTGGAACGAAGTGCGCCATCTTCGAAAACCTGTCAACGACAACCCAGATGGCTGTCATCCCCGAGGATTTGGGCAAGTCCACCACAAAATCCATTGAAATGTGGGTCCATGGCTTAGATGAGATAGAGAGTGGATGTAATGGGCCAACAGGAACCCCTCTAGGAGTCTTATTTCGGGCACAGATGTCACATGCCCGAACCCACTGATCCACATCCTTAGCCACCGAGGGCCACCACACCGCCCTAGATAGCAACTCCCGAGTTCTGGCAATACCCGGGTGACCTGCCGACTTCTTGGCATGGAATTCCAGGAACACTCGCTGTCTTAACCTAGGAGGCACAAACAAAAGACCTACCGGAAGGTCTGGAGGAGCCTGCTCCTGTGCTCTAAGGACTAATGATAAGAGGTCCTGGGTAATGCCCACTTTAATACATGATGGGGTCACAATGGGCAACGGCTCCTCGGTGGTCTCCTGGATTGGAGCAAAACTCCGCGAGAGCGCATCAGCCTTGATGTTTTTTGACCCAGGGCGATATGTTATCAAAAAATTAAAGCGAGCAAAAAACAAAGCCCATCGTGCCTGCCTGGCATTGAGACGCTTCGCTGACTCTAAATATGCCAGATTCTTATGGTCGGTGAGAATTGAGACCACAAACTTAGCCCCCTCAAGCCAGTGTCTCCACTCCTCGAGTGCATCCTTAATAGCCAACAATTCCCGGTTACCCACGTCATAATTCATCTCGGCAGGCGAAAATTTACGGGAAAAGTAAGCACAGGGATGAAGGCGATTATCAGACACTCCCATCTGAGAAAGCACTGCCCCAATACCCATCTCAGAGGCATCCACCTCCACCACAAAAGGACGCTCTGGATCTGGGTGTCGCAGCACCTTGGCCGATACAAATGCCCTTTTGAGACGGGCAAAAGCCGCTTTAGCCTCACAAGACCAGTGAGCAACATCCGCCCCTTTCTTAGTGAGTGCCACCAAGGGCGCCACTATAGACGAAAATCCAGCGATAAATCGTCTATAAAAATTCGCAAAGCCCAGGAAACGCTGAAGCGCCTTCAAACTAGTGGGCTGCACCCAATCCAGGACTGCCTGTACCTTGGAACCCTCCATTTGGAAACCTTCTGGGGAGATAATATATCCTAGAAATGCGATTTGCTGAACTTCAAATTCGCACTTCTCCAGCTTCGCCCCAAGCCGGTGGTCTCTGAGTTTCTGGAGGACTAAGCGTACATGCTTCCGATGTTCCTCCAGGGAATGGGAGAAGATTAGGATGTCATCTAAGTATACAACTAAGAATCTATCCAAATATTCCCTGAGCGCATCATTCATGAAATCCTGGAAGACTGCCGGGGCATTACAGAGCCCAAAAGGCATCACCAAATATTCATAATGCCCTGAGTGGGTATTAAAGGCAGTCTTCCATTCATCCCCCTCTCTTATTCGAATTAGATTGTACGCACCGCGTAGGTCAATCTTAGAAAAAATGGCGGCAGTACGAAGCTGGTCAAACAAGACCGAAATGAGAGGCAGTGGGTATGAGTTTTTAATCGTGATACGGTTCAATTCCCTGAAGTCGATGCAGGGTCGCAACGAACCGTCCTTTTTACCCACGAAGAAGAACCCCGACCAAACTGGAGACTGTGAAGGTCTGATAAATCCCTTAGCCAAGTTCTCCTGAATGTACTCTGCAATAGCCTGAGTCTCAGGACGTGACAGGGAGTACAACCTGCTCTTGGGAAGCTTAGCATTTGGCAACAAATCAATGGCACAGTCATAGGGGCGATGGGGAGGTAGTACCTCTGCAACTTTTTTGGAGAACACGTCCGCAAAATCTGCATAGCACCCTGGCAATCCTGGCAAACTTAGCTGCGAGAGCCTGACTGGAAGGCTCAAGCAACTCCTGAAACAATCAGTACCCCAACTAAGAATCTCCCCAGAGACCCAGTCAAATTGAGGATTGTGGGCCCTTAACCAGGGTAACCCCAACACCAATGGGGCAAAAGTACAGACAGTCACATAAAAGGACAATTTTTCAGAGTGTGTGGCTCCAATAAACAAAGAAATCTGGCTAGTGCAAGAGGTAATTTTACCTTGGGATAATGGTTCCCCGTTTAACCCACAAATCTCAATTTCCGATGCCAAGGGTACTAAGGGAACAGAGTGTTTCAGGGCGAATTGGCGGTCCATAAAAACCCCGTCGGCCCCACTGTCCACAAAGGCCTCAGTCTTGACAGTTTGACCGAGGATCTTCAAGGTCACCGGAATGATAAAAGTCTTCTTGGGAAATTCTGACTTCTGGCCTGACAGGATATTTCCCATCACCCTCAGGCCCTGAAGTTTTCCGGCTTTTCTGGGCATGATACTACCACATGACCTTTATTCCCACAGTACAAACACAACCCCTGCTGTCTCCTCCGCGTCTTCTCACGCGAGGAGAGGCGGGTAGCCCCAATCTGCATAGGCTCCTCGGAAAATTCCTCAGAGTCTGAGGTTCCCTTGGGAAAGAAGGAAACCTCAGTCTCCCTTTCAAGCCTACGCTCTCTCAGCCGTCTATCCACCCGGATGGATAACTGCATGAGCTGATCCAAGCTATCAGGCAAGGGATATTGTACCAGTTGGTCCTTTATCTGGTTAGAAAGACCTCTTCGGTACTGGTGTCTCAGGGCTGGGTCATTCCACTGGATATCATGGGCCAACCTCCGAAACTCCGTACAGTAAACCTCAACTGGCCTTCGCCCTTGCTTAAGGATCGAAATCTGAGCCTCGGCTGAGGCCGTCTTGTCAGGGTCATCATATAACATGCCCAGTGCCGTAAAAAAAGCATCAACACTTTTAAGCGACGGACAGTCAGGCTGCAACCCATATGCCCAGACCTGTGGGTCTCCTTGTAGCAAGGAAATCACTATGCCCACCCGCTGAATCTCCGACCCAGAAGACTGAGGCCTAAGCCGGAAGTATAGCTTGCAGCTCTCCTTGAAACAAAAGAACTGCGAGCGATCTCCAGAAAAACGATCCGGGAGATTTACTTTCGGCTCCTTAACCCCTGAAGGTGCTGCTGCTGCGGGAGCTCCGCCAGCGGCCTGGGAGGTGTGCATTTTAATGGACAAATCATTAAATTGTCGAGTCAGGACCTGCACCTGATCGACCACCTGTTGCAACTTATTTTGAGGGGTATGCTCCATATTCCCACAAAATTTCAACAGGAGTATTAGGCTGCTGAATATGTTATGCACACCAGTGCCTGCAGGAATGTACTGGTGTCAGAACTGTTATGCACTCCAGTGCCTGCAGGAATGTACTGGTGTTTGAACTGTTATGCACACCAGTGCCTGCAGGAATGTACTGGTGTCTGAACGGATAGGTATGCAAAACAAATGAACTTACAGACAGACTGGGGAATATGACATTACGTACACAGAAGGTGATAGGGTAACAAAATACACACAAAGTGAACAGAGAAGCCCAGAGGCTAAGGAACTGGGTGTCTCCCTAGTATTAGTAATGCTCAGATGGGAAAAGCAAGATGTTGTGTTTTAATACGTAGAGAACCCGAATTGCTGTTGCTAAGGGCAACAGCAAAACCCTAAAGGGTTACCAACGGGTGTGGCAGTAAACTCCTTGGTCAGAGATGGAATGATAGACACAAGGAGAGTCTCCACAATCCTAATTCTCACTTGCAGTGCACAGGTTCAGCTTACTGCCACTAAACTGACACCTGACACCTTGCACAGTGAGACAGGATTTAGGCAGGCAAGTCTTAGAATACAGCCGCAAACTTGCTAAGTTCACAGAGTAGTAAAAGAACCCCAGCAAGCTAAACGACTGACTCCAGTCTTACTGCTAGGTCTGGATTGGCAGAGTGTAGTACCAAATCCCCAGGCCTATTTGCAGTAAGCAACAACAAATACAAAGCTACACAGTACTGGCTAACTTTCAGGAACTGACTAACCAACAAAGATTCAGCAGCATCTGCTTAACCTGAGAAGAGGCCTTATAAAGCAGGTGCTGTCCACGCCCCACTCAGACCTCACAGACTGTGAGCACAAAAACCAGCACCGGATCCCCTGCCGTGCACAGAGCCTGTAACCACTGCACAGCAAAAGACCCGAACCGGAGTATCAGCTGCGCTCAGGTTACTCCGCTAGCACTTGTCTCCCGGTTGCCATGACGACGTGGCAGCACAGGGCAGGAGACCCTAACACTGTATTCTATCAGCGGTGAGGTGTCTCAGTCCTTGTGTCAAGCAATGTCCCAAATATTTTACCTTGGTCTGGCATAACTGCAACTTATCCTTTGAAACCTTGTGTCCCGTATTAGAAAGATGAAACAGAAGCTGTTTCGTGTCTTTCAAGGACGACTCGAGTGAATCTGAACACAGCAGTAAGTCATCTACATACTGTATTAATACTGATCCGCTCTCAGGTTGAAAGGATTGTAAACAATCATGCAAAGCATGTGAGAAAATACTTGGGCTGTCAATGAAACCTTGTGGTAAACGAGTCCAGGTGTACTGTACTCCTCTGTATGTAAATGCAAACAAGTATTGGCTGTCAGGGTGCAGAGGTACCGAAAAGAAAGCGGAGCAGAGGTCAATCACAGTGAAAAATTTCGCAGTGGGAGGGATTTGCATAAGGATGACAGCTGGATTTGGCTAAGGATGACAGCTGGAATTGGCTCTCAACTATTTTGTTGATCCCCCTTAGATCCTTCACTAGCCTGTAACCCCTCCCCCCACTCTTTTTCACAGGGAAGATGGGACTATTGGCAGTGCTGGACGTCCTAACCAGAATGTCCTGTTGTAGCAAGCGCTCTATTACTGGGTAAACTCCTAACTCCACCTCTGGCTTCAGAGGATACTGTGGGATTTTTGGAGCTATCCTACCATCTTTTACTTGAACTACTACAGGAGCTACATTTGCCATCAATCCAGTGTCTTGTCCATCCTTGGTCCAAAGTGACTCCGGTATCTGGGAGATCATTTCCTCTACCTTGGATGGACACCTGTCTGTAACAGCAGTGTGTGACATTAACCTTTGAGGGGAGTCTAACATATCCTGCACTTCCTGAGCGTGATTCTCGGGTATATCTAAGAACACACCTCCAGGAGTACAATATATGACGCACCCCATTTTGCACAGTAAATCTCTCCCAAGTAGATTAGTCGGAGCCGATGCAGCTAGCAAAAAGGAGTGCTTGGTCTGTAAAGGCCCTATCGTAATCTCTGCTGGTTTGCTTAAAGGGTAGTGTTGTACTACTCCTGTTACTCCCATGGCTGGAATTGTTTTACCAGTGGTTTTCATACCCACTGTGGAATTTAACACTGACTTGGCCGCCCCCGTATCTACAAGGAAAGGTAGTGATCTACCAGCTACATCAATTGTGACCCCGGGTTCACTTCCAAGGCTCGCAATTAATTTCACTGGCTGCAGACTACAGGTGTGGCCTGATCCCTATTGTAAGTTGTGGCCCTCCCGCAGCGCGTTGGCAGCTACAATATGTGAGGGGGGTAACAGAGAGTTTTCAGAGACCTGCCAGTCTCTCTTTGGTGCGTACCTTTTAGTTTCCCCTGCATGTGGCTCATAACTCCTCCTCTGCGGTCCCTGATCCCAATTACGTGTGTCATGTTGTTGTCTAGGGGGTTGATATACCTTATGTGGGTTTCTATAGGTGCAGTTTCGTGAAAAATGTCCTTCCCTCTGACAGTTATAACATTTTACCACATACGACTTACCGTCAGGGGTCTGGGGCTTAGGCTGAGGTGGCCTTGTTGTAAGGGCCTGTATACTCACTGCCATCAGCTTATCGCCCTGTGTCTAATGATGTTCCGATCATGCCCGACAGCGGTCTCTCTCAAAGCAGCCACCGACATACCTCTCCAGTTAGGTTGAGTGGTTTGTGTCCTAGTTCTCAACACTTCCTTTAAACCGTCCATTAATACGGACACCGCTACCTCTCTATGGTGCACATTTTCTTCAATGTCTACAACTCCAGTGTACCTAGCCATTTCCTCTAATGGCCTATGGAAATAGTCAGAAGCAGTTTCCCCTTCTTTTTGTCTAATGGAGAAAATTTTGTTCCTCTTAACAACAGTTGGGAAATATACTCCTAACTGCAGGTTGATCTGTTTAACATTTTCCTGATTGTAAGCATCAGTGAGAGGTTTCTCTTCATCTAACTTACAATCAGTAATGAATTTCAAAGGGTCAATGGTAGAGGGCAAGCATGCCCGCAGTACTGTCCGCCAATCTTTGTTAGTGGGTTCGGCGGCATTACCTAGTTCTTTAATGAACCTTTGGCATGCGGCTAGATCTTTCCTGGGATCAGGAAATTCAGACATAATTGTCCTTAATTCTGTCCGGGACCAGGGGCAGTGCATCGCAATGTTCCTGATGGGAGTGACTCCCTGAGCATCAGTCTTTCCATTTGGGACTGCGATCACCCTGACAGGATTAAGTTCAATTACATCACTCTGTGTTTCTTCTACAATGTGAGGTGTAATTGTTTCCGCATAATGTACAGTTCCGTACTTACCCGTGGACACGACCTCACCTATCCCTCCACTAGGGGCCTTCGCTACTCCTCTTACTGGTTGGGCCGTGCCCACTGTAGTCTCTTGTATGGTGGCTGCTAAAGAGAGTGCTGATATCGTTGTGGGCTCATCTTCCTGGTCGCAGTCCTGAGAGAAGTTTAGGATGGGATATAACTTGCACGGGTTAGCATTAGCATCAATACACTTATCTACTTTACTCTTATCATTAATACATTTATTAAGTGCACTTTTATCATATACCAGTATGCCATTCTCTGTAGCCATTTTCTCTCCTGTTATGTATGGTGGTGGTGGTGCTGTGGCTATCAGTTTTCTGATAGGGTTGGAACCAGCTGCTTGAGCTAATCCCCTTTGTATCTCACCTTCCTGTTGCCATAACTGTAAATAATCATAATGTCTAATCCGTTGCTTTCCGGATTTAATCAGACATATCCTTCTCCTTCAATTTTGCAAAACCTCAGGATTAAAACTGCCTACCCTAGGGAACTGTTCCCCATCGTTCACAGTCATACGTTCCCACTTATTGCACAAAACCTCTGCGTGTGATCCATATTTCTCACACATTATGTACCTCGCCGACCCTTTGGGCCGACAAATATCAACGTAGACCCTTGTTGATCGTCCCCTACTTGAGCAAGTGGCCCCCATTCTTTGCAGGTATTGCCTTCTCAGCGAACCCTTACAAAAACCAACTTACTCAGTGGTAAGGCGACGGTGAAAGTTCTCCGAGCGCTTTCACCCACTCACGCCCCTATTGGCCTATACACCAGCCCTGTGTCCGTATCCTGTTTCCAGTGCCGGGAGTACCCAACCTCGGGATCTTTTATAACCTATATTTACTGAGAGCGTGTGGGAGTATGCTACCCCTCCCAGTAAATATCAGTTGTTGGAGATTTCCTGAGTGAACAGCGAAACTCCCTTAAAATAAAAAAAAACCTACACAAATCACGTTTACCTGTACAATTAGCGTCTATGATCCCGCAGCAAATTTAGTGGGTATCAAGGTGAACTAACTAATGTACACAGTAGCGTGCGGTACATTCGCACTGCGTATAAGTAACTATTACTTATCCGCCTTACGACCAGCGGAATCGGTTGTTTAGGCTGCGAAACCTCAGCCGGAGCGTATTCTCAAAACGGGCCTATATGGGTACTACGCAAACCCCCGGGGCTGCGCTCACTACCTCTGACCTTTCTCAAGTCAGGGTTTTCAGAACTTCATTACTTACCTTAAACGGATTTCTGACTTTCGCCGACCTTTTGGTCTGCTGTAATACTAATTGCTCCTTTATACCTTATACAATGTTAACGTGAGAAAGCCACTCCCACGCCACCAAGTGTCCACTCACCTGATGTGGTCTCCGACGGGATCCCGAATTATGGGTTCACAAAAATTTTTTTATTTTTTCACACTCACTCCTGCTCACTCATATACACTTTGATTTTTCTGTACAGAAAATTACTTTCATTCAGGTGAAACAGGCTAATCCCAGAGGTGATGCAATAAGAGAAGGATCTTTTAAACTAAAATTTTGGAAACTGAACAAATTTGTGCTATTATCGCGTGGCTTCCGTATCACTTAAACTAAAACAATGTTATCGGTGTGATTTGTATTTAGTGGGCGTATCTGTACGCACGTTGCGTAAACACGCCACGTGTGTAGGCCTCTGCGTTGCGTACGCAATCTCGCACGTGGTCCGAGACACGTATACAAAGGCCGGATACGTCCGCAGTAACACAAATAACACCCTTCTATAAATGCAAACGATATTTAACTATACTCGCTTACCAAGCACCACACAGTATCTCCTGTATAAACCTTTATAACTGGGTCAGGCTGCGTGTGTGCTTTACAATTACTCCCTTAAATATTACTTTTTACTTTTCCCGAAATAGCAACAAATTACCCAGCACGTGATCAATGCTAATGGCAAACAAGCGGGTAGATATGCAAAAATACACAGATAAAATACAAATGCGTGCGTGTGTTGCGTGCGCAGTTGAAACCAAACAGAAATTTAAACAGATTTAAAAACCAATAAAAAAACAATAGCTTTGCGTTCTTACCTTTCGGATCCGGATCCCACCAGCATCCCTACAAACCAAGCGGAGCAGACGCTTATCTAATCAGCACTACTGTATCCCCGACCACCAAACGGCTAACAGGGATACTACCTTCCCGCCCTTTGCTGATAGATAAAAGTCTGCCTTGTCCTGCTAGGCTGCGGATATGAGGAGGACCGGACGAGCCCTCAATTGAAAATGTCAAATATTACCTTTAAACATGAAGCTATATACTAATACCGTGGAGCCGTTATGGCCACTAGACCACGTGCACGTGCTACGCACTTTGTACGCTATTTGCGTACAGAGTCCTGCACGTGGTACACACTTGGCGTACACACGCTGCGCTGAGTGTACGGATCACACACAGCGGGCGCACACACAGTGGATAACCTTAAATCCTTTCTAATAAAAACACAGTGAGAGGATACTTATACTCTGAACCTTAAAAACCAAGTACTGTAATGATGTAACGATTAGAAACCGTAACAAGGTGTATGCTGTTTGAGCAATTGAGTCACTAAGAAAAGCCCTTTGCAATAAACAGTGAAAACACAAGACCTGGTTTGGATTTAAAACCGCAGCAGTTCTAACACTGCCGTGGATTGTTTAGAGAAAAAGGAGAAACACAATACAAGTTATATACTACAAACTAACAGGGAAATCTAAACAGAATAACAGAATATACATGAACAATAGCGAACAATCGCAAACAAGAGCGAACAGAATGAGAACACAATGAGAACAAATGGCGAACAAAATGGCTAACAAAATGGCTACAGAGAATATACATACGTGGGGATGATTCGCAAGCGCGTCCTGGATCCAGCCCTCAGCATTCAAAGAGAAAGCCTTCAGAGAGAGTGAGTGACTGGCCAGGCAATGGTGGTCTTTATATACACAACATACATTCACAATACAATGGTCCCTATAATCTCATTGTTCATTGGACACAGGAATGTGTCTCCACATTATAGCAAAGGTCATAGGTGGATTTGAACAGGTGGGTTGTGTCTTTCTCCAACTGCTCTGGTGGGAGGTATCCTCAGGATTCCCGCCGCATGTGTAATTTACAGCAAATTCAATATGTGTTCATAAACTACTTTTGTACATAACTATACGCAGGAGCGAGCGATCCTTTCCTAACTAGCATTGGAATGTTACTCTTAAAATACCCTACAGCTGGATACTAAACACCACCTTTCAACCTTTGTCTGACCCTTCCTATCATGTAAAGAGGAATCTCTCTGTCCAGGAACAGTTTAAACTAAACATACTTGCTGACATTGTCTAGGGGAATATTTACTACAAAACACACTATATGGGTTAAATATGCTACGATCGAGTCGCCCGCTACACGCTCACAAACTCTACCGTAAATGCGCATACCACGCGCGTGATCGCTGGAGCGATCTTACGCAAATTGCGGATATGTGCACGCACGGCAGAGTGTGTGCACGCGCAGCGGGCATGTGCATGAGGGGTTAGTACAAGGCATATGCATCAGGATATTTTTCGACTTTGACACTATATAGCAGTTCCCACCCCCCTTCCCTGAATCTATATAGCAGTCCCTACCCCCCTTCCCCTGAACCTATATAGCAGTCCCTACCCCCCTTCCCCCCCTCCCCTGAATCTATATAGCAGTCCCCCCTTCCCCCCCTTCCCTTAATCAATATAGCAGTCCCTACCCCTCTTCCCTGAACCTATATAGCAGTCCCTACCCCCCTTCCCCCCCTCCCCTGAACCTATATAGCAGTCCCTTCCCCCCTTTCCCCCCACGTATATAGCAGTTTTTATCTCCCCCCCCCCCCTCCCCATAACCCATATTGCAGCTTAAGTACAGATCCATGTCAGGTACTGGCTGGGCACAGGGGCGGATCTAGAAGAAAATGAAAGGGGGGGCACTATGATAGGGTAACGGTAATAGTTATATTTACATGCGCCTAAGGCACGTGTGCTCCCAGATATGGGGTGTGGTATCACAGGGGGCGTGGCCTCACAGAATACGCCATCAGGTAATGATTGGCTGTAGGAGCGCATCCTGGTTTATTGCCAATGTCACCCTGATGAAAAGGCTGATTAGGCCTTGAAATGTTGGTCACCTGTTCCATTAGGTATGGGAGCCTGGAAGGCACCCCAGCACAATATAATTATTATAGTGTTTAGTTGGTGGTGGCAGGTGCAGCATACCTTGTTTTGGGCACTGCACTGAGACTCAGACTGCAGGACACGAACTGCCCATCTTTGATTAGCAGAAGCAGCCAGATGGATCTCCAACAAGCAGCATAAGACATCTGCAGGACAGCCCTGTCACAATCACACGGGCCGCCTTCTCAAAGCTGAGGCTGAGTGTGACTGCACCTAGCATGGTGGTAAAGAGAGTGGAGGAGGAAGTGCTGGGAAACTGTGCCGTGCAGTGAGGGCTAATGAAGCCTTCTGTGCCATCATAAGTAACAGTCTTACTCGATGCTGGCATTTGAACCCCGCGCCTGGGCTGGACTCTGGCCGGCTGGCAGTGGGGGAGGTAGGTTGCAGTGTGAGCATGGGGAGGCTGGAGCTGCAGCTCCAGCCTCCCCATTGGTTACCACATGGACATGCTGTTAGAGCAGCGGCAAGTCCTAGTGCCTGCCGACTCTTTTATCAAATCTGACTGACGGAAATAGCAGAAATCCTGCTGCTGTTCTCCTTTTGAAAAAAAGAAGTCAGAAACGACAGGGGGGGGGGGGGGGGGCATGGGCCCGAGTGACCCCCCCCCTGGATCCGCATATGGCTGGGCAGGGAGTTTACCTTTTTTTCACAGTGGAAGATGATCCGCTGCCTGATCCCCGCTGCCCGTGCTTCATGGAGTCGCTGCTGCCCGGAGTCACTGCTGCTGTCCGCTCCCCGGAGTCATTGCTGCTGCCCACCGCTCGCCACTCCTGCTGTGGCTCCGCCCCCCCCGTGCCGCCCAGCGCATGACATCACAGAGGAAATTCCGGTCAGCAGACCCTGTGACGTGACTGGGATTTCCTCAGCGGCGCCGCGTCTGGCAACAGTGTAGCGCAATGACAAGCGGCTCAGACAGTCGGGCCGCTTGTCATTGCACACTGATGGAAGACAGCGGGCCAGGCAGGATCGGTTCGCGGGCAGCATGTTGCCCGCCCCTGGGCTACAAGAACCGGAAGGTTAGGGTTAGGGACCCGAGAGGGTAAGGGTTAGGCACATACAAGGGGGGGGGGGGTGTTAGGTTTAGGCAGCGGGAAAGGGAGCGTTATGCACAAAGCGGGGAGGGTTAGGCACCCACAAGGGAGGATTAGGGTAGGGGGCAGAGGACGGTTAGGGGGCTTACTGGGGGGGCTTTGAGGATTCTGATGGATGGGATGCCACTGTTGGTATTCTAACCGCCGGCATCCCATTCATCAGCAAATCATACTGATCCCATCTGCCCCCCTATAACATCTATTTGTACAGGGAGTCCCTCCGCAGTGACTGTGTGCAAAGCAAGTCTCTCTGCAGGGAAAATGCGCAAAGTAATATGGCATCATCATTGTTTTCAAAACACTACATTTTGATTTACTGTTCCTGAGATAAAAAGAGAATTAATTATGTATTTATTAGAGATGCGCGGGTTCGGTTTTACTCGGATTTACTTGGGTTTTTCGGGTTTTGCTTATTGGCTATCCAAAATGCGTGACATCTGAGAGCCAAAAAGATGCCATTTTGAGACCCAAGTAAATCCAAGTAAAACCGAACCCGCACATCTCTAGTATTTATCAACATTAAGTATTGAAAGTGTTGTCCCTCTCTGTCCTCCCATGGCTGTAGAGGAGATCTAGGGCCAGAGCAAGCACTCACACTCACTGCGGAGCAACTTCTTGAAAGAGCGGCTGAGTCATTCAGCTCTGTGTGATTTGTCCTGTCAGAGATAGAGGGGCGGAGTGATATAGCTCTGTGTGATTTGTCCTCTGTCAGGGATAAAGGGGCGGGTGATACAGCTCTGTGTGAGTTGTCCTGTCAGAGATAGAGGGGCGGAGTGATACAGCTCTGTGTGCTTTGCCCTGTCAGAAATAGAGGGGTGGAGTGATACAGCTCTGTGTGATTTGCCCTGTCAAAGAAAGGGGGCGGAGTGATGCAACTCAGTGATTTGCCCTGTCAGAAATAGAGGGGTGGAGTGATACAGGTCTGTGTGATTTGCCATGTCAGAGATAGAGGGGCGGAGTGATACAGCTCTGTGTGCTTTGCCCTGTCAGAAATAGAGGGGTGGAGTGATACAGCTCTGTGTGATTTGCCCTGTCAAAGAAAGGGGGCGGAGTGATGCAACTCAGTGATTTGCCCTGTCAGAAATAGAGGGGTGGAGTGATACAGCTCTGTGTGATTTGCCCTGTCAGAGATAGAGGGACCGCTTGAGACACGGAGCTGGAATGATTCCTGTCAGGGTGTATAGCTGGGGGTGTCAGGGTGGAGCTTCTGGGGTTCCCCAGTACCTTAAATATTTGGAATTGGCATAACCATAAATTATGTTGTGAGGGGGAAAGACCCATACCCTCCAACATTTTACACAGAAAAATCGGTACAAATCCGAAAAGGGGGCGTGGCCGAGTGTAAAGGGGGCGTGACCACGCCCCTTTTCCTATACTTTCAATGGAAGTTTGGAGAGGCAAAAATCGGTACAGACCATGAAAAAAAGGTACTGTACCTATTAAAAAGGTACAGTTGGAGGGTATGAAGACCCCATCAGTCGGGGCAGAGAGCCCATATATAAAGATGGGAGAGTTGCTCATGAATAGGTGGCATGAGCTCAGTTAGGGAGAAAAGGAGCCCCTCATTATGAGTACAGAGGAGGAAAGTCTCCAGCAGCCAATAGAGGTAAATAGGAAGGTGGAAGCGCCATAATAGAGGAAGAGGGGATGAAGCCCTAAGTGAGGGAGGCCTGTGTCTTACACATGCACCACCCATGAGCAGGTTCCCCTCAGTCAGTGATTGCCAGGATAGAGGAATATATCAGCGCGGTGAGCTGACTACCCATACACCGCTGCACTATGTCTGATAATGGGGGTAATTCTGAGTTGATCGCAGCAGGAATTTTGTTAGCAGTTGGGCAAAACCATGTGCACTACAGGGGAAGCAGATGTAACATGTGCAGAGAGAGTTAGATTTGGGTGTGGTGTGTTCAATCTGCAATCTAAATTGCAGTGTAAAAATAAACCAGCCAGCATTTACCCTGCACAGAAACAAAATAACCCACCCAAATCTAACTCTCTCTGCACATGTTATATCTGCCCCCCTGCAGTGCACATGGGGGGTCATTTCGAGTTGTTCGCTCGTTATTTTTTTCTCGCAACGGAGCAATTAGTCGCTAATGCGCATGCGCAATGTCCGCACTGCGACTGCGCCAAGTAAATTTGCTATGCAGTAAGGTATTTTACTCACGGCATTACGAGCTTTTTTCTTCGTTCTGGTGATCGTAATGTGATTGACAGGAAGTGGGTGTTTCTGGGCGGAAACAGGCCGTTTTTATGGGTGTGTGCGAAAAAACGCTACCGTTTCTGGGAAAAACGCGGGAGTGGCTGGAGAAACGGAGGAGTGTCTGGGCGAACGCTGGGTGTGTTTGTGACGTCAAACCAGGAACGACAAGCACTGAACTGATCGCAGATACCGGTGTAAGTGTGGAGCTACTCAGAAACTGCTAAGAAGTGTCTATTCGCAATTCTGCTAATCTTTCGTTCTCAATTTTGATAAGCTAAGATTCACTCCCAGTAGGCGGCGGCTTAGCGTGTGCAAAGCTGCTAAAAGCAGCTTGCGAGCGAACAACTCGGAATGAGGGCCATGGTTTTGCCCAACTGCTAACAAAGGGGGTGATTCTGAGTTGTTCGCTCGCAAGCTGCTTTTAGCAGCATTGCACACGCTAAGCCGCCGCCTACTGGGAGTGAATCTTAGCTTATCAAAATTGCGAACGAAAGGTTCTCAAAATTGCGAATAGAAATTTCTTTGCAGTTTCTGAGTAGCTCGAGACTTACTCTTCCAGTGCGATCAGTTCAGTCCATGTCGTTCCTGGTTTGACGTCACAAACACACATAGCGTTCGCCCAGACACTCCTCCGTTTCTCCAGCCACTCCCGCGTTTTTCCCAGAAACGGTAGCGTTTTTTCACACACACCCATAAAACGGCCAGTTTCCGCCCAGAAACACCCACTTCCTGTCAATCACATTACGATCACCAGAACGAAGAAAAAACCTCGTAATGCCGTGAGTAAAATACCTAACTGCATAGCAAATTTACTTGGCGCAGTCGCAGTGCGAACATTGCGCATGCGCATTAGCGACTAATCGCTCCGTTGCGAGAAAAAAATACCGAGCGAACAACTCGGAATGACCCCCCATGTGCACTGCAGGGGGGCAGATATAACATGTGCAGAGAGAGTTATAGGCCCTACACACTGGCCGATTTTTTGAAAGATATGAACGATCTCGTTCATAAATGAACGAGAACTCGTTCATATCTTTCAGTGTGGAGACTCCAGCGATGAACGATGCGCGGCCCCGCGCTCGTTCATCGCTGGTCTCCCGTCGGCTGTGCATGCAGGCCAATATGGACGATCTCGTCCATATTTGCCTGCACTTCAATGCAGCCGCGTGACGGGGGGAGTGAAGAAACTTCACTCCCCCCGTCACTGCCCCCCCGCCGCCGGGTCGCTCGTTGGCCGTATCCGCCGTCGGGCAGCTCGGCGGCGGGTCGGCCAGTGAGTAGGGCCCTTTAGATTTGGGTGTGGTTATTTTGTTTCTGTGCAGGGTAAATGCTGGCTGGTTTATTTTTACACTGCAATTTAGATTGCAGATTGAACACACCACACCCAAATCTAACTCTCTCTGCACATGTTACATCTGCTTCCCCTGCAGTGCACATGGTTTCGCTGCAATGCGAAAAAAATTACCGAGCGAACAACTCGGAATGACCACCAATATCCAAAAGCTCCCAACAGCTCCAATGTGCATGCTGTACTGTGTTCCCTCTATATGTGGCCTTTGCTCTTATATTGCCATATTGCATGCTATTACACAGCTGCACTGATGGGTGGTATCCAGTTTGCCGGCTGTTGGGATCCCGGCGCTCAGTATACCGGCGCCAGAATCCCGACACCCGGCATACCGACACCTATTCTCCCTCTTGGGGGTCAACGATCCCCCTGGAGGGAGAATAAATAGCGACGCGAGACACCGTGCCCGCAGCGTGACGAGCGCAGCGAGCCAGCAAGGGGCTCATTTGCGCTCACTCAGCTGTAGGCCGCCGGCATACCATACTACACCCGCACTGACTGCTATGCAGGTTACTATACTGTATATACTGTAGATGTACTGGATGCTATGCAGGTTACTATACTGTATATACTGTAGATGTGCTGGATGCTATGCAGGTTACTATACTGTATATACTGTAGATGTACTGGATGCTATGCAGGTTACTATACTGTATATACTGTAGATGTACTGGATGCTATGCAGGTTACTATACTGTATATACTGTAGATGTACTGGATGCTATGCAGGTTAATATACTGTATATACTGTAGATGTACTGGATGCTATGCAGGTTACTATACTGTATATACTGTAGATGCGCTGGATGCTATGCAGGTTACCATACTGTATATACTGTAGATGTACTGGATGCTATGCAGGTTACTATATTGTATATACTGTAGATGTACTGGATTCTATGCAGGTTACTATACTGTATATACTGTACATGTACTGGATGCTATGCAGGTTACTATACTGTATATACTGTAGATGTACTGGATGCTATGCAGGTTACTATACTGTATATACTGTAGATGTACTGGATGCTATGCAGGTTACTATACTGTATATACTGTAGATGTACTGGATGCTGTGCAGGTTACTATACTGTGTATACTGTAGATGTACTGGATGCTATGCAGGTTACTATACTGTGTATACTGTAGATGCGCTGGATGCTATGCAGGTTACTATACTGTATATACTGTAGATGTACTGGATGCTATGCAGGTTACCATACTGTATATACTGTAGATGCGCTGGATGCTATGCAGGTTACTATACTGTATATACTGTAGATGTACTGGATGCTATGCAGGTTACTATACTGTATATACTGTAGATGTACTGGATGCTATGCAGGTTACTATACTGTATATACTGTAGATGTACTGGATGCTATGCAGGTTACTATACTGTATATACTGTAGATGTACTGGATGCTATGCAGGTTACTATACTGTATATACTGTAGATGTGCTGGATGCTATGCAGGTTACTATACTGTATATACTGTAGATGTACTGGATGCTGTGCAGGTTACTATACTGTATATACTGTAGATGCGCTGGATGCTATGCAGGTTATTATACTGTATGTACTGTAGATGTACTGGATGCAATGCAGGTTATTATACTGTATATACTGTAGATGTGCTGGATGCTGTGCAGGTTACTATACTGTATATACTGTAGATGTACTGGATGCTGTGCAGGTTACTATACTGTATATACTGTAGATGTACTGGATGCTATGCAGGTTACTATACTGTATATACTGTAGATGTTCTGGATGCTATGCAGGTTACTATACTGTATGTACTGTAGATGTACTGGATGCTATGCAGGTTACTATATTGTATATACTGTAGATGTACTGGATGCTATGCAGGTTACTATACTGTATATACTGTAGATGTGCTGGATGCTATGCAGGTTACTATACTGTATATACTGTAGATGCGCTGGATGCTATGCAGGTTACTATACTGTATATACTGTAGATGTGCTGGATGCTATGCAGGTTACTATACTGTATATACTGTAGATGTACTGGATGCTATGCAGGTTATTATACTGTATGTACTGTAGATGTGCTGGATGCTATGCAGGTTACTATACTGTATATACTGTAGATGCACTGGATGCTATGCAGGTTACTATACTGTATATACTGTAGATGTGCTGGATGCTATGCAGGTTACTATACTGTATATACTGTAGATGTACTGGATGCTATGCAGGTTATTATACTGTATGTACTGTAGATGTGCTGGATGCTATGCAGGTTACTATACTGTATATACTGTAGATGCACTGGATGCTATGCAGGTTACTATACTGTATATACTGTAGATGTACTGACTGCTATGCAGGTTACTATACTGTATATACTGTAGATGTTCTGGATGCTATGCAGGTTACTATACTGTATGTACTGTAGATGTACTGGATGCTATGCAGGTTACTATACTGTATATACTGTAGATGTACTGGATGCTATGCAGGTTACTATACTGTATATACTGTAGATGTACTGGATGCTATGCAGGTTACTATACTGTATGTACTGTAGATGTACTGGATGCTATGCAGGTTACTATACTGTATATACTGTAGATGTACTGGATGCTATGCAGGTTACTATACTGTATATACTGTAGATGTGCTGGATGCTATGCAGGTTACTATACTGTATATACTGTAGATGTACTGGATGCTATGCAGGTTACTATACTGTATATACTGTAGATGTACTGGATGCTATGCAGGTTACTATACTGTATATACTGTAGATGTGCTGGATGCTATGCAGGTTACTATACTGTATATACTGTAGATGTGCTGGATGCTATGCAGGTTACTATACTGTATATACTGTAGATGTACTGGATGCTGTGCAGGTTACTATACTGTATATACTGTAGATGTGCTGGATGCTATGCAGGTTACTATACTGTATATACTGTAGATGTACTGGATGCTGTGCAGGTTACTATACTGTATATACTGTAGATGTACTGGATGCTATGCAGGTTACTATACTGTATATACTGTAGATGTGCTGGATGCTATGCAGGTTACTATACTGTTTATACTGTAGATGCGCTGGATGCTATGCAGGTTACTATACTGTATGTACTGTAGATGTACTGGATGCTATGCAGGTTACTATACTGTATATACTGTAGATGCGCTGGATGCTATGCAGGTTACTATACTGTATGTACTGTAGATGTACTGGATGCTATGCAGGTTACTATACTGTATATACTGTAGATGTACTGGATGCTATGCAGGTTACTATACTGTATATACTGTAGATGTACTGGATGCTATGCAGGTTACTATACTGTGTATACTGTAGATGCGCTGGATGCTATGCAGGTTACTATACTGTATATACTGTAGATGTACTGGATGCTATGCAGGTTACCATACTGTATATACTGTAGATGCGCTGGATGATGCTATGCAGGTTACTATACTGTATATACTGTAGATGTGCTGGATGCTATGCAGGTTACTATACTGTATATACTGTAGATGTACTGGATGCTATGCAGGTTACTATACTGTATATACTGTAGATGTACTGGATGCTATGCAGGTTACTATACTGTATATACTGTAGATGTGCTGGATGCTATGCAGGTTACTATACTGTATATACTGTAGATGTGCTGGATGCTATGCAGGTTACTATACTGTATATACTGTAGATGTACTGGATGCTGTGCAGGTTACTATACTGTATATACTGTAGATGTGCTGGATGCTATGCAGGTTACTATACTGTATATACTGTAGATGTACTGGATGCTGTGCAGGTTACTATACTGTATATACTGTAGATGTACTGGATGCTATGCAGGTTACTATACTGTATATACTGTAGATGTGCTGGATGCTATGCAGGTTACTATACTGTATATACTGTAGATGCGCTGGATGCTATGCAGGTTACTATACTGTATGTACTGTAGATGTACTGGATGCTATGCAGGTTACTATACTGTATATACTGTAGATGCGCTGGATGCTATGCAGGTTACTATACTGTATGTACTGTAGATGTACTGGATGCTATGCAGGTTACTATACTGTATATACTGTAGATGTACTGGATGCTATGCAGGTTACTATACTGTATATACTGTAGATGTACTGGATGCTATGCAGGTTACTATACTGTATGTACTGTAGATGTGCTGGATGCTATGCAGGTTACTATACTGTATATACTGTAGATGCGCTGGATGCTATGCAGGTTACTATACTGTATATACTGTAGATGCGCTGGATGCTATGCAGGTTATTATACTGTATATACTGTAGATGTACTGACTGCTATGCAGGTTACTATACTGTATATACTGTAGATGTGCTGGATGCTATGCAGGTTATTATACTGTATATACTGTAGATGTGCTGGATGCTATGCAGGTTATTATACTGTATGTACTGTAGATGTACTGGATGCTATGCAGGTTACTATACTGTATATACTGTAGATGCGCTGGATGCTGTGCAGGTTACTATACTGTATATACTGTAGATGTACTGGATGCTATGCAGGTTACTATACTGTATATACTGTAGATGCGCTGGATGCTATGCAGGTTATTATACTGTATGTACTGTAGATGTACTGGATGCAATGTAGGTTATTATACTGTATATACTGTAGATGTGCTGGATGCTGTGCAGGTTACTATACTGTATATACTGTAGATGTACTGGATGCTGTGCAGGTTACTATACTGTATATACTGTAGATGTACTGGATGCTATGCAGGTTACTATACTGTATATACTGTAGATGTACTGGATGCTATGCAGGTTACTATACTGTATGTACTGTAGATGTACTGGATGCTATGCAGGTTACTATACTGTATATACTGTAGATGTACTGGATGCTATGCAGGTTACTATACTGTATATACTGTAGATGTACTGGATGCTATGCAGGTTACTATACTGTATGTACTGTAGATGTACTGGATGCTATGCAGGTTACTATACTGTATATACTGTAGATGTACTGGATGCTATGCAGGTTACTATACTGTATATACTGTAGATGTACTGGATGCTATGCAGGTTACTATACTGTATATACTGTAGATGTACTGGATGCTATGCAGGTTACTATACTGTATATACTGTAGATGCACTGGATGCTATGCAGGTTACTATACTGTATATACTGTAGATGCGCTGGATGCTATGCAGGTTACTATACTGTATATACTGTAGATGCGCTGGATGCTATGCAGGTTACTATACTGTATATACTGTAGATGTACTGGATGCTGTGCAGGTTACTATACTGTATATACTGTAGATGTACTGGATGCTGTGCAGGTTACTATACTGTATATACTGTAGATGTACTGGATGCTGTGCAGGTTACTATACTGTATATACTGTAGATGCGCTGGATGCTGTGCAGGTTACTATACTGTATATACTGTAGATGTACTGGATGCTATGCAGGTTACTATACTGTATATACTGTAGATGTACTGGATGCTATGCAGGTTACTATACTGTATATACTGTAGATGTACTGGATGCTATGCAGGTTACTATACTGTATATACTGTAGATGTACTGGATGCTGTGCAGGTTACTATACTGTATATACTGTAGATGTGCTGGATGCTGTGCAGGTTATTATACTGTATATACTGTAGATGTGCTGGATGCTGTGCAGGTTACTATACTGTATATACTGTAGATGTACTGGATGCTGTGCAGGTTACTATACTGTATATACTGTAGATGTGCTGGATGCTATGCAGGTTATTATACTGTATATACTGTAGATGTGCTGGATGCTGTGCAGGTTACTATACTGTATATACTGTAGATGTGCTGGATGCTATGCAGGTTATTATACTGTATATACTGTAGATGCACTGGATGCTATGCAGGTTACTATACTGTGTATACTGTAGATGCGCTGGATGCTATGCAGGTTACTCTACTGTATATACTGTAGATGCGCTGGATGCTATGCAGGTTACTATACTGTATATACTGTAGATGCACTGGATGCTATGCAGGTTACTATACTGTATATACTGTAGATGTACTGGATGCTGTGCAGGTTACTATACTGTATATACTGTAGATGTACTGGATGCTATGCAGGTTACTATACTGTATATACTGTAGATGTACTGACTGCTATGCAGGTTACTATACTGTATATACTGTAGATGTACTGGATGCTATGCAGGTTACTATACTGTATATACTGTAGATGTACTGGATGCTATGCAGGTTACTATACTGTATATACTGTAGATGCGCTGGATGCTATGCAGGTTACTATACTGTATATACTGTAGATGTGCTGGATGCTATGCAGGTTACTATACTGTATATACTGTAGATGCGCAGGATGCTATGCAGGTTACTATACTGTATATACTGTAGATGTACTGGATGCTATGCAGGTTACTATACTGTATATACTGTAGATGTACTGGATGCTATGCAGGTTACTATACTGTAGATGTACTGGATGCTGTGCAGGTTACTATACTGTATATACTGTAGATGTACTGGATGCTATGCAGGTTACTATACTGTATATACTGTAGATGCGCTGGATGCTATGCAGGTTACTATACTGTATATACTGTAGATGCGCTGGATGCTATGCAGGTTACTATACTGTAGATGTGCTGGATGCTGTACAGGTTACTATACTGTATATACTGTAGATGTACTGGATGCTGTGCAGGTTACTATACTGTATATACTGTAGATGCGCTGGATGCTATGTAGGTTACTATACTGTATATACTGTAGATGTACTGGATGCTGTGCAGGTTACTATACTGTATATACTGTAGATGTGCTGGATGCTATGCAGGTTACTATACTGTATATACTCTGTAGATGTACTGGATGCTATGCAGGTTACTATACTGTATGTACTGTAGATGTACTGGATGCTATGCAGGTTACTATACTGTATATACTGTAGATGTACTGACTGCTATGCAGGTTACTATACTGTATATACTGTAGATGTACTGGATGCTGTGCAGGTTACTATACTGTATATACTGTAGATGTACTGGATGCTGTGCAGGTTACTATACTGTATATACTGTAGATGTACTGGATGCTATGCAGGTTACTATACTGTATGTACTGTAGATGTACTGGATGCTATGCAGGTTACTATACTGTATGTACTGTAGATGTACTGGATGCTATGCAGGTTACTATACTGTATATACTGTAGATGTACTGGATGCTATGCAGGTTACTATACTGTATATACTGTAGATGTACTGGATGCTATGCAGGTTACTATACTGTATATACTGTAGATGTACTGGATGCTATGCAGGTTACTATACTGTATATACTGTAGATGTACTGGATGCTATGCAGGTTACTATACTGTATATACTGTAGATGTGCTGGACGCTGTGCAGGTTACTATACTGTATATACTGTAGATGTACTGACTGCTATGCAGGTTACTATACTGTATATACTGTAGATGCTATGCAGGTTACTATACTGTATGTACTGTAGATGTACTGACTGCTATGCAGGTTACTATACTGTATATACTGTAGATGTGCTGGATGCTATGCAGGTTACTATACTGTATATACTGTAGATGTACTGGATGCTATGCAGGTTACTATACTGTATATACTGTAGATGTACTGACTGCTATGCAGGTTACTATACTGTATATACTGTAGATGCGCTGGATGCTATGCAGGTTACTATACTGTATGTACTGTAGATGTACTGACTGCTATGCAGGTTACTATACTGTATATACTGTAGATGTGCTGGATGCTATGCAGGTTACTATACTGTATATACTGTAGATGTACTGGATGCTATGCAGGTTACTATACTGTATATACTGTAGATGTACTGGATGCTATGCAGGTTACTATACTGTATGTACTGTAGATGTACTGGATGCTATGCAGGTTACTATACTGTATATACTGTAGATGTACTGGATGCTATGCAGGTTACTATACTGTATATACTGTAGATGTACTGGATGCTATGCAGGTTACTATACTGTATATACTGTAGATGTACTGGATGCTATGCAGGTTACTATACTGTATATACTGTAGATGTACTGGATGCTATGCAGGTTATTATACTGTATATACTGTAGATGTGCTGGATGCTGTGCAGGTTACTATACTGTATATACTGTAGATGCGCTGGATGCTATGCAGGTTACTATACTGTATATACTGTAGATGCGCTGGATGCTATGCAGGTTACTATACTGTATATACTGTAGATGTACTGGATGCTATGCAGGTTACTATACTGTATATACTGTAGATGTACTGGATGCTATGCAGGTTACTATACTGTATATACTGTAGATGCGCTGGATGCTATGCAGGTTACTATACTGTATATACTGTAGATGTACTGGATGCTATGCAGGTTACTATACTGTATATACTGTAGATGCGCTGGATGCTATGCAGGTTACTATACTGTATATACTGTAGATGTACTGGATGCTATGCAGGTTACTATACTGTATATACTGTAGATGTACTGGATGCTATGCAGGTTACTATACTGTAGATGTACTGGATGCTGTGCAGGTTACTATACTGTATATACTGTAGATGTACTGGATGCTATGCAGGTTACTATACTGTATATACTGTAGATGCTATGCAGGTTACTATACTGTATATACTGTAGATGCGCTGGATGCTATGCAGGTTACTATACTGTAGATGTGCTGGATGCTGTGCAGGTTACTATACTGTATATACTGTAGATGTACTGGATGCTGTGCAGGTTACTATACTGTATATACTGTAGATGCGCTGGATGCTATGTAGTTACTATACTGTATATACTGTAGATGTACTGGATGCTGTGCAGGTTACTATACTGTATATACTGTAGATGTGCTGGATGCTATGCAGGTTACTATACTGTATATACTCTGTAGATGTACTGGATGCTATGCAGGTTACTATACTGTATGTACTGTAGATGTACTGGATGCTATGCAGGTTACTATACTGTATATACTGTAGATGTACTGACTGCTATGCAGGTTACTATACTGTATATACTGTAGATGTACTGGATGCTGTGCAGGTTACTATACTGTATATACTGTAGATGTACTGGATGCTGTGCAGGTTACTATACTGTATATACTGTAGATGTACTGGATGCTATGCAGGTTACTATACTGTATGTACTGTAGATGTACTGGATGCTATGCAGGTTACTATACTGTATATACTGTAGATGTACTGGATGCTATGCAGGTTACTATACTGTATATACTGTAAATGTACTGGATGCTATGCAGGTTACTATACTGTATGTACTGTAGATGTACTGGATGCTATGCAGGTTACCATACTGTATATACTGTAGATGTACTGGATGCTATGCAGGTTACTATACTGTATATACTGTAGATGTACTGGATGCTATGCAGGTTACTATACTGTATATACTGTAGATGTACTGGATGCTATGCAGGTTACTATACTGTATATACTGTAGATGTACTGGATGCTATGCAGGTTACTATACTGTATATACTGTAGATGTGCTGGATGCTGTGCAGGTTACTATACTGTATATACTGTAGATGTACTGACTGCTATGCAGGTTACTATACTGTATATACTGTAGATGCTATGCAGGTTACTATACTGTATGTACTGTAGATGTACTGACTGCTATGCAGGTTACTATACTGTATATACTGTAGATGTGCTGGATGCTATGCAGGTTACTATACTGTATATACTGTAGATGTACTGGATGCTATGCAGGTTACTATACTGTATATACTGTAGATGTACTGACTGCTATGCAGGTTACTATACTGTATATACTGTAGATGCGCTGGATGCTATGCAGGTTACTATACTGTATGTACTGTAGATGTACTGACTGCTATGCAGGTTACTATACTGTATATACTGTAGATGTGCTGGATGCTATGCAGGTTACTATACTGTATATACTGTAGATGTACTGGATGCTATGCAGGTTACTATACTGTATATACTGTAGATGTACTGGATGCTATGCAGGTTACTATACTGTATGTACTGTAGATGTACTGGATGCTATGCAGGTTACTATACTGTATATACTGTAGATGTACTGGATGCTATGCAGGTTACTATACTGTATATACTGTAGATGTACTGGATGCTATGCAGGTTACTATACTGTATATACTGTAGATGTACTGGATGCTATGCAGGTTACTATACTGTATATACTGTAGATGTACTGGATGCTATGCAGGTTACTATACTGTATATACTGTAGATGTACTGGATGCTATGCAGGTTACTATACTGTATATACTGTAGATGTGCTGGATGCTGTGCAGGTTACTATACTGTATATACTGTAGATGTACTGACTGCTATGCAGGTTACTATACTGTATATACTGTAGATGCGCTGGATGCTATGCAGGTTACTATACTGTATGTACTGTAGATGTACTGACTGCTATGCAGGTTACTATACTGTATATACTGTAGATGTGCTGGATGCTATGCAGGTTACTATACTGTATATACTGTAGATGTACTGGATGCTGTGCAGGTTACTATACTGTATATACTGTAGATGTACTGACTGCTATGCAGGTTACTATACTGTATATACTGTAGATGTGCTGGATGCTATGCAGGTTATTATACTGTATATACTGTAGATGTACTGGATGCTATGCAGGTTACTATACTGTATATACTGTAAATGTACTGACTGCTATGCAGGTTACTATACTGTATGTACTGTAGATGTACTGGATGCTATGCAGGTTACTATACTGTATATACTGTAGATGTACTGGATGCTATGCAGGTTACTATACTGTATATACTGTAGATGCACTGGATGCTATGCAGGTTACTATACTGTATATACTGTAGATGCGCTGGATGCTATGCAGGTTATTATACTGTATATACTGTAGATGTACTGACTGCTATGCAGGTTACTATACTGTATATACTGTAGATGTGCTGGATGCTATGCAGGTTATTATACTGTATATACTGTAGATGTACTGGATGCTATGCAGGTTATTATACTGTATATACTGTAGATGTACTGGATGCTATGCAGGTTACTATACTGTATATACTGTAGATGTACTGGATGCTATGCAGGTTACTATACTGTATATACTGTAGATGCGCTGGATGCTATGCAGGTTACTATACTGTATATACTGTAGATGCGCTGGATGCTATGCAGGTTACTATACTGTAGATGTGCTGGATGCTGTACAGGTTACTATACTGTATATACTGTAGATGTACTGGATGCTGTGCAGGTTACTATACTGTATATACTGTAGATGCGCTGGATGCTATGTAGGTTACTATACTGTATATACTGTAGATGTACTGGATGCTGTGCAGGTTACTATACTGTATATACTGTAGATGTGCTGGATGCTATGCAGGTTACTATACTGTATATACTCTGTAGATGTACTGGATGCTATGCAGGTTACTATACTGTATGTACTGTAGATGTACTGGATGCTATGCAGGTTACTATACTGTATATACTGTAGATGTACTGACTGCTATGCAGGTTACTATACTGTATATACTGTAGATGTACTGGATGCTGTGCAGGTTACTATACTGTATATACTGTAGATGTACTGGATGCTGTGCAGGTTACTATACTGTATATACTGTAGATGTACTGGATGCTATGCAGGTTACTATACTGTATGTACTGTAGATGTACTGGATGCTATGCAGGTTACTATACTGTATGTACTGTAGATGTACTGGATGCTATGCAGGTTACTATACTGTATATACTGTAGATGTACTGGATGCTATGCAGGTTACTATACTGTATATACTGTAGATGTACTGGATGCTATGCAGGTTACTATACTGTATATACTGTAGATGTACTGGATGCTATGCAGGTTACTATACTGTATATACTGTAGATGTACTGGATGCTATGCAGGTTACTATACTGTATATACTGTAGATGTGCTGGATGCTGTGCAGGTTACTATACTGTATATACTGTAGATGTACTGACTGCTATGCAGGTTACTATACTGTATATACTGTAGATGCTATGCAGGTTACTATACTGTATGTACTGTAGATGTACTGACTGCTATGCAGGTTACTATACTGTATATACTGTAGATGTGCTGGATGCTATGCAGGTTACTATACTGTATATACTGTAGATGTACTGGATGCTATGCAGGTTACTATACTGTATATACTGTAGATGTACTGACTGCTATGCAGGTTACTATACTGTATATACTGTAGATGCGCTGGATGCTATGCAGGTTACTATACTGTATGTACTGTAGATGTACTGACTGCTATGCAGGTTACTATACTGTATATACTGTAGATGTGCTGGATGCTATGCAGGTTACTATACTGTATATACTGTAGATGTACTGGATGCTATGCAGGTTACTATACTGTATATACTGTAGATGTACTGGATGCTATGCAGGTTACTATACTGTATGTACTGTAGATGTACTGGATGCTATGCAGGTTACTATACTGTATATACTGTAGATGTACTGGATGCTATGCAGGTTACCAGTGCTTAAAGTGGTCCTGGAGAGGTGGTGGAACTCACCCATCATCGCCAGCTTACACCCCCCCCCCCCCCCCATGTCCTCCAAACCCCCTTCCCCATGTGCTAGGTGGGGAGCTACCCTGAAATGGTGTCTTGCCACTGCCGGATTTGCAACCAACTAGGGTTGGTGTGTAGAACACATATAAGAAGTGTTGCACTTAATATCTTTAAAAAAATGTAGTTATATAGGTACTAAAATACACACTAGCAACACAAATAATTTCAGCATAAGAACATGGGGGGTAATTCCAAGTTGATCGCAGCAGGAAATTTTTTAGCAGTTGGGCAAAACCATGTGCACTGCAGGGGGGAGCAGATATAACATTTGCAGAGAGTTAGATTTGGGTGGGTTATTTTGTTTCTGTGCAGGGTAAATACTGGCTGCTTTATTTTCACACTGCAATTTAGATTTCAGTTTGAACACACCACACCCAAATCTATCTCTCTCTGCACATGTTATATCTGCCTCCCCTGCAGTGCACATGGTTTTGCCCAATTGCTATCAAAAATCCTGCTGCGATCAACTTGGAATTACCCCCATGGTGTTAAACATCAATACACATGGAATGAATACCATGTGCACATGTAAACACACTGTTGTGTATAGGAAATTGAAAGTGAATAGCCGGGTGCCTGGGGGCCGCTTAGGCCCCCAGAAGCTGTAGGGGCTATGATAGTGTGTTATACATTCTAGATGCTTTTTAACACCCCTTTCACCAGCTGCGATTACAATATTAGGTCTCTTAAAAAGAAAAAGAAAAATTCTATGCCACGCAATTATTTTTCTGCCACCCGTTTCTGTTTTTTTAATTGGGTATCCAAGTCTTCGTCACTTAATGTTTTTTTTTTTTGGCAACCCCTACTGTATGTATACCCTGTGTTTGGGTCTTTTCTTACCTGTTTGGTGGTTTCTTTGCATCGGGGGAGTCTCCCTGTGCAGACAATGTCTTGAGATGGTATTCAGTAAAGTATACATATAGGAGATGTGTCCCGGAAGCCACCTGTTTGCATAGGAATAGTATTGTCATCTTAATATAATAAAGGTTTAACTAAATATTGTTTGGGGCAGGGTAAAGGTGAACTTCCCTGAACAAACATGCTGGAGACACCATCCTCCTACAGCTTTCCCCTGCGTTTCCCCAGAGCCATCCCTGCGTCTCTCCAGCACTATCCCTCCCTACCCCAGAGCCATCCCTGCCTCCCTGCGTTTCTCCAGCACTATCCCTCCCTGTATCTACCCCAGCGCCATCCCTGCGTCTCTCCAGCACCATCCCTCCCTACCCCAGAGCCATCCCTGCCTCCCTGCGTTTCTCCAGCACTATCCCTCCCTGTATCTACCCCAGCGCCATCCCTGCCTCCCTGCGTCTCTCCAGCACCATCTCTCCCTGTATCTACCCAGCGCCATCCCTGCGTCTCTCCAGCACCATCCCTGCCTCCCTGCGTCTCTCCAGCACCATCTCTCCCTGTATCTACCCAGCGCCATCCCTGCCTCCCTGCGTCTCTCCAGCACCATCTCTCCCTGTATCTACCCAGCGCCATCCCTGCGTCTCTCCAGCACCATCCCTGCCTCCCTGCGTCTCTCCAGCACCATCTCTCCCTGTATCTACCCAGCGCCATCCCTGCCTCCCTGCGTCTCTCCAGCACCATCTCTCCCTGTATCTACCCAGCGCCATCCCTGCCTCCCTGCGTCTCTCCAGCACCATCTCTCCCTGTATCTACCCAGCGCCATCCCTGCCTCCCTGCGTCTCTCCAGCACCATCTCTCCCTGTATCTACCCAGCGCCATCCCTGCCTCCCTGCGTCTCTCCAGCACCATCTCTCCCTGTATCTACCCAGCGCCATCCCTGCCTCCCTGCGTCTCTCCAGCACCATCTCTCCCTGTATCTACCCAGCGCCATCCCTGCCTCCCTGCGTCTCTCCAGCACCATCTCTCCCTGTATCTACCCAGCGCCATCCCTGCCTCCCTGCGTCTCTCCAGCACCATCTCTCCCTGTATCTACCCAGCGCCATCCCTGCGTCTCTCCAGCGCCATCCCTGCCTCCCTGCGTCTCTCCAGCACCATCTCTCCCTGTATCTACCCAGCGCCATCCCTGCCTCCCTGCGTCTCTCCAGCACCATCTCTCCCTGTATCTACCCAGCGCCATCCCTGCCTCCCTGCGTCTCTCCAGCACCATCTCTCCCTGTATCTACCCAGCGCCATCCCTGCCTCCCTGCGTCTCTCCAGCACCATCCCTCCCTGTATCTACCCAGCACCATCCCTGCCTCCCTGTGTCTCTCCAGCACCATCTCTCCCTGTATCTACCCCAGCACCATCCCTGCCTCCCTGTGTCTCTCCAGCACCATCTCTCCCTTTGTCTCTCCAGCACCATCTCTCCCTGTATCTACCCAGCGCCATCCCTGCCTCCCTGCGTCTCTCCAGCACCATCCCTCCCTGTATCTACCCAGCACCATCCCTGCCTCCCTGTGTCTCTCCAGCACCATCTCTCCCTGTATCTACCCAGCGCCATCCCTGCCTCCCTGCGTCTCTCCAGCACCATCTCTCCCTGTATCTACCCAGCACCATCCCTGCCTCCCTGCGTCTCTCCAGCACCATCTCTCCCTTTGTCTCTTCAACGCCATCCCTCCCTGTATCTACCCAGCACCATCCCCGCGTCTCTCCAGCACCTTCCCTCCCTCTGCCTATTCATCACCATCCCTCCCTGTATCTACCCAGCACCATCCCCGCCTCACTGCATCTCTCCAGCACCTTCCCTCCCTGTCTCTACAATACCATCCCTCCCTTTATCTACCCAGCGCCATCCCCGCGTCTCTCCAGCACCATCCCTCCCTCTGTCTCTACAATACCATCCCTCCCTTTATCTACCCAGCGCCATCCCCGAGTCTCTCCAGCACCATCCCTCCCTCTGTCTCTTCACCGCCATCCCTCCCTGTATCTACCCAGCGCCATCCCCGCCTCCCTGCATCTCTCCAGCACCTTCCCTCCCTGTCTCTTCAATGCCATCCCTCCCTGTATCTACCCAGCGCCATCCCTGCGTCACTCCAGCATTCCCTCCCTCTGCCTATTCATCACCATCCCTCCCTGTATCTACCCAGCGCCATCCCCGCCTCCCTGCGTCTCTCCAGCACCTTCCCTCCCCCTGTCTCATTAATGCCATCCATTCCTGTATCTACCCAGCGCCATCCCTGCCTTCATCTCTCCAGCGCCATCCCATTAATTACACCCCAAAGCACCCACACCCTCATTTATTAATTACACCCCAAAGCACCCACATTCATTAATAACACCCCAGAGCACCCACACCATCATTCATTAATAAAAAACCCAGAGCACCCACATTCACTAATTACACCCCTAGCAATTCTCAATGACTAGTAACAACACCCCCCCCCCCAAAAAAAAAACAACAACAACAACCCAAACCTCAATACTTTTTAGACATATGTGATATAAATAGCCCCCCCCTCCACACACACACACCTCCTCCAGCATTCACCCACTGTTGCTAACCTGTGGGCTGCTGTGTGCACCTCCCACAGCCAACAACAGAGTGGGCTCAGCTGCATGTAAGGTAGGGCTGGCCGAGTACTCCTATCTGTGTGCCCGCTCCTAATCTGTGCAGCGACGGCATGCTTACCGCCTTGTAAATCCAGCAGCATGGATCCAGCTTCGACCCCAGCAGCAGCTCCTCTGCTGCTCTCTGTGCGGCGTGTGTGGCGCAGCGCAGGGAACGAGGCAGACGTCCCTCCATGATGTCACCGCGTCTCATTCCCAGCCTGCCATCGGATGGGGGAGGCGGGCCATGTCACTGTAGTGCCGCCCGCCTCCCTCGTCTATTTAAATATGCAGCGCGGCGCATCACCAGCAGTAGCTGTTCGGGTATAAGCAGGGAAAGGTGGGCTGGCGGAGGCGGAACGGTTCCGCCTCCAGAAGGAGGTGACGGAACGCAGTTCCGCCCCGTTCCGGCCCACTTTAACCCCTGCAGGTTACTATACTGTATATACTGTAGATGTACTGGATGCTATGCAGGTTACTATACTGTATATACTGTAGATGTACTGGATGCTATGCAGGTTACTATACTGTATATACTGTAGATGTACTGGATGCTATGCAGGTTATTATACTGTATATACTGTAGATGTGCTGGATGCTGTGCAGGTTACTATACTGTATATACTGTAGATGTGCTGGATGCTATGCAGGTTATTATACTGTATATACTGTAGATGCACTGGATGCTATGCAGGTTACTATACTGTGTATACTGTAGATGCGCTGGATGCTATGCAGGTTACTATACTGTATATACTGTAGATGCGCTGGATGCTATGCAGGTTACTATACTGTATATACTGTAGATGCACTGGATGCTATGCAGGTTACTATACTGTATATACTGTAGATGTACTGGATGCTGTGCAGGTTACTATACTCTATATACTGTAGATGTACTGGATGCTATGCAGGTTACTATACTGTATATACTGTAGATGTACTGACTGCTATGCAGGTTACTATACTGTATATACTGTAGATGTACTGGATGCTATGCAGGTTACTATACTGTATATACTGTAGATGTACTGGATGCTATGCAGGTTACTATACTGTATATACTGTAGATGCGCTGGATGCTATGCAGGTTACTATACTGTATATACTGTAGATGTACTGGATGCTATGCAGGTTACTATACTGTATATACTGTAGATGCGCTGGATGCTATGCAGGTTACTATACTGTATATACTGTAGATGTACTGGATGCTATGCAGGTTACTATACTGTATATACTGTAGATGTACTGGATGCTATGCAGGTTACTATACTGTAGATGTACTGGATGCTGTGCAGGTTACTATACTGTATATACTGTAGATGTACTGGATGCTATGCAGGTTACTATACTGTATATACTGTAGATGCTATGCAGGTTACTATACTGTATATACTGTAGATGCGCTGGATGCTATGCAGGTTACTATACTGTAGATGTGCTGGATGCTGTGCAGGTTACTATACTGTATATACTGTAGATGTACTGGATGCTGTGCAGGTTACTATACTGTATATACTGTAGATGCGCTGGATGCTATGTAGGTTACTATACTGTATATACTGTAGATGTACTGGATGCTGTGCAGGTTACTATACTGTATATACTGTAGATGTGCTGGATGCTATGCAGGTTACTATACTGTATATACTCTGTAGATGTACTGGATGCTATGCAGGTTACTATACTGTATGTACTGTAGATGTACTGGATGCTATGCAGGTTACTATACTGTATATACTGTAGATGTACTGACTGCTATGCAGGTTACTATACTGTATATACTGTAGATGTACTGGATGCTGTGCAGGTTACTATACTGTATATACTGTAGATGTACTGGATGCTGTGCAGGTTACTATACTGTATATACTGTAGATGTACTGGATGCTATGCAGGTTACTATACTGTATGTACTGTAGATGTACTGGATGCTATGCAGGTTACTATACTGTATATACTGTAGATGTACTGGATGCTATGCAGGTTACTATACTGTATATACTGTAAATGTACTGGATGCTATGCAGGTTACTATACTGTATGTACTGTAGATGTACTGGATGCTATGCAGGTTACCATACTGTATATACTGTAGATGTACTGGATGCTATGCAGGTTACTATACTGTATATACTGTAGATGTACTGGATGCTATGCAGGTTACTATACTGTATATACTGTAGATGTACTGGATGCTATGCAGATTACTATACTGTATATACTGTAGATGTACTGGATGCTATGCAGGTTACTATACTGTATATACTGTAGATGTGCTGGATGCTGTGCAGGTTACTATACTGTATATACTGTAGATGTACTGACTGCTATGCAGGTTACTATACTGTATATACTGTAGATGCTATGCAGGTTACTATACTGTATGTACTGTAGATGTACTGACTGCTATGCAGGTTACTATACTGTATATACTGTAGATGTGCTGGATGCTATGCAGGTTACTATACTGTATATACTGTAGATGTACTGGATGCTATGCAGGTTACTATACTGTATATACTGTAGATGTACTGACTGCTATGCAGGTTACTATACTGTATATACTGTAGATGCGCTGGATGCTATGCAGGTTACTATACTGTATGTACTGTAGATGTACTGACTGCTATGCAGGTTACTATACTGTATATACTGTAGATGTGCTGGATGCTATGCAGGTTACTATACTGTATATACTGTAGATGTACTGGATGCTATGCAGGTTACTATACTGTATGTACTGTAGATGTACTGGATGCTATGCAGGTTACTATACTGTATATACTGTAGATGTACTGGATGCTATGCAGGTTACTATACTGTATATACTGTAGATGTACTGGATGCTATGCAGGTTACTATACTGTATATACTGTAGATGTACTGGATGCTATGCAGGTTACTATACTGTATATACTGTAGATGTACTGGATGCTATGCAGGTTACTATACTGTATATACTGTAGATGTACTGGATGCTATGCAGGTTACTATACTGTATATACTGTAGATGTGCTGGATGCTGTGCAGGTTACTATACTGTATATACTGTAGATGTACTGACTGCTATGCAGGTTACTATACTGTATATACTGTAGATGCGCTGGATGCTATGCAGGTTACTATACTGTATGTACTGTAGATGTACTGACTGCTATGCAGGTTACTATACTGTATATACTGTAGATGTGCTGGATGCTATGCAGGTTACTATACTGTATATACTGTAGATGTACTGGATGCTGTGCAGGTTACTATACTGTATATACTGTAGATGTACTGACTGCTATGCAGGTTACTATACTGTATATACTGTAGATGTGCTGGATGCTATGCAGGTTATTATACTGTATATACTGTAGATGTACTGGATGCTATGCAGGTTACTATACTGTATATACTGTAAATGTACTGACTGCTATGCAGGTTACTATACTGTATGTACTGTAGATGTACTGGATGCTATGCAGGTTACTATACTGTGTATACTGTAGATGTACTGGATGCTATGCAGGTTACTATACTGTATATACTGTAGATGTACTGGATGCTATGCAGGTTACTATACTGTATATACTGTAGATGTACTGGATGCTATGCAGGTTACTATACTGTATATACTGTAGATGTGCTGGATGCTATGCAGGTTACTATACTGTATATACTGTAGATGTACTGGATGCTATGCAGGTTACTATACTGTATATACTGTAGATGTGCTGGATGCTATGCAGGTTACTATACTGTATATACTGTAGATGTACTGGATGCTATGCAGGTTACTATACTGTATATACTGTAGATGTGCTGGATGCTATGCAGGTTACTATACTGTATATACTGTAGATGTACTGGATGCTATGCAGGTTACTATACTGTATATACTGTAGATGTACTGGATGCTATGCAGGTTACTATACTGTATATACTGTAGATGTACTGGATGCTATGCAGGTTACTATACTGTATATACTGTAGATGTACTGGATGCTATGCAGGTTACTATACTGTATATACTGTAGATGCACTGGATGCTGTGCAGGTTACTATACTGTATATACTGTAGATGTACTGGATGCTATGCAGGTTACTATACTGTATATACTGTAGATGTACTGGATGCTGTGCAGGTTACCATACTGTATATACTGTAGATGTACTGGATGCTATGCAGGTTACTATACTGTATATACTGTAGATGTACTGGATGCTATGCAGGTTACTATACTGTATATACTGTAGATGTACTGGATGCCATGCAGGTTACTATACTGTATATACTGTAGATGTACTGGATGCTATGCAGGTTACTATACTGTATATACTGTAGATGTACTGGATGCTATGCAGGTTACTATACTGTATATACTGTAGATGTACTGGATGCCATGCAGGTTACTATACTGTATATACTGTAGATGTACTGGATGCTGTGCAGGTTACTATACTGTATATACTGTAGATGTACTGGATGCCATGCAGGTTACTATACTGTATATACTGTAGATGTACTGGATGCTATGCAGGTTACTATATTGTATATACTGTAGATGTGCTGGATGCTATGCAGGTTACTATACTGTAGATGTACTGGATGCTGTGCAGGTTACTATACTGTATATACTGTAGATGTACTGGATGCTATGCAGGTTACTATACTGTATATACTGTAGATGTACTGGATGCTATGCAGGTTACTATACTGTATATACTGTAGATGCGCTGGATGCTATGCAGGTTACTATACTGTATATACTGTAGATGCGCTGGATGCTATGCAGGTTACTATACTGTAGATGTGCTGGATGCTGTGCAGGTTACTATACTGTATATACT
The DNA here is from genome assembly GCF_028390025.1 of Pseudophryne corroboree. Classification (NCBI taxonomy): domain Eukaryota; kingdom Metazoa; phylum Chordata; class Amphibia; order Anura; family Myobatrachidae; genus Pseudophryne; species Pseudophryne corroboree. The sequence continues at coordinate 53,593,801 of NC_086447.1, read as the reverse complement.
GTAGATGTACTGGATGCTGTGCAGGTTACTATACTGTATATACTGTAGATGCGCTGGTTGCTATGTAGGTTACTATACTGTATATACTGTAGATGTACTGGATGCTGTGCAGGTTACTATACTGTATATACTGTAGATGTGCTGGATGCTATGCAGGTTACTATACTGTATATACTGTAGATGTACTGGATGCTGTGCAGGTTACTATACTGTATATACTGTAGATGTACTGACTGCTATGCAGGTTACTATACTGTATATACTGTATATGTACTGGATGCTATGCAGGTTACTATACTGTATATACTGTAGATGTACTGGATGCTATGCAGGTTACTATACTGTATATACTGTAGATGTACTGGATGCTATGCAGGTTACTATACTGTATATACTGTAGATGTGCTGGATGCTATGCAGGTTACTATACTGTATATACTGTAGATGTACTGACTGCTATGCAGGTTACTATACTGTATATACTGTAGATGTACTGGATGCTGTGCAGGTTACTATACTGTATATACTGTAGATGCGCTGGATGCTGTGCAGGTTACTATACTGTATATACTGTAGATGTGCTGGATGCTATGCAGGTTACTATACTGTATATACTGTAGATGTACTGACTGCTATGCAGGTTACTATACTGTATATACTGTAGATGTACTGGATGCTATGCAGGTTACTATACTGTATATACTGTAGATGTACTGGATGCTATGCAGGTTACTATACTGTATATACTGTAGATGTACTGGATGCTATGCAGGTTACTATATTGTATATACTGTAGATGCGCTGGATGCTATGCAGGTTACTATACTGTATATACTGTAGATGTACTGGATGCTATGCAGGTTACTATACTGTATATACTGTAGATGCGCTGGATGCTGTGCAGGTTACTATACTGTATATACTGTAGATGTACTGGATGCTGTGCAGGTTACTGTACTGTATATACTGTAGATGTGCTGGATGCTATGCAGGTTACTATACTGTATATACTGTAGATGTACTGGATGCTATGCAGGTTACTATACTGTATATACTGTAGATGTGCTGGATGCTATGCAGGTTACTATATTGTATATACTGTAGATGTACTGGATGCTGTGCAGGTTACTATACTGTATATACTGTAGATGTACTGACTGCTATGCAGGTTACTATACTGTATATACTGTAGATGTACTGGATGCTATGCAGGTTACTATACTGTATATACTGTAGATGTACTGACTGCTATGCAGGTTACTATACTGTATATACTGTAGATGTACTGGATGCTGTGCAGGTTACTATACTGTATATACTGTAGATGTACTGGATGCTGTGCAGGTTACTATACTGTATATACTGTAGATGTACTGGATGCTATGCAGGTTACTATACTGTATGTACTGTAGATGTACTGGATGCTATGCAGGTTACTATACTGTATATACTGTAGATGTACTGGATGCTATGCAGGTTACTATACTGTATATACTGTAAATGTACTGGATGCTATGCAGGTTACTATACTGTATGTACTGTAGATGTACTGGATGCTATGCAGGTTACCATACTGTATATACTGTAGATGTACTGGATGCTATGCAGGTTACTATACTGTATATACTGTAGATGTACTGGATGCTATGCAGGTTACTATACTGTATATACTGTAGATGTACTGGATGCTATGCAGATTACTATACTGTATATACTGTAGATGTACTGGATGCTATGCAGGTTACTATACTGTATATACTGTAGATGTGCTGGATGCTGTGCAGGTTACTATACTGTATATACTGTAGATGTACTGACTGCTATGCAGGTTACTATACTGTATATACTGTAGATGCTATGCAGGTTACTATACTGTATGTACTGTAGATGTACTGACTGCTATGCAGGTTACTATACTGTATATACTGTAGATGTGCTGGATGCTATGCAGGTTACTATACTGTATATACTGTAGATGTACTGGATGCTATGCAGGTTACTATACTGTATATACTGTAGATGTACTGACTGCTATGCAGGTTACTATACTGTATATACTGTAGATGCGCTGGATGCTATGCAGGTTACTATACTGTATGTACTGTAGATGTACTGACTGCTATGCAGGTTACTATACTGTATATACTGTAGATGTGCTGGATGCTATGCAGGTTACTATACTGTATATACTGTAGATGTACTGGATGCTATGCAGGTTACTATACTGTATGTACTGTAGATGTACTGGATGCTATGCAGGTTACTATACTGTATATACTGTAGATGTACTGGATGCTATGCAGGTTACTATACTGTATATACTGTAGATGTACTGGATGCTATGCAGGTTACTATACTGTATATACTGTAGATGTACTGGATGCTATGCAGGTTACTATACTGTATATACTGTAGATGTACTGGATGCTATGCAGGTTACTATACTGTATATACTGTAGATGTACTGGATGCTATGCAGGTTACTATACTGTATATACTGTAGATGTGCTGGATGCTGTGCAGGTTACTATACTGTATATACTGTAGATGTACTGACTGCTATGCAGGTTACTATACTGTATATACTGTAGATGCGCTGGATGCTATGCAGGTTACTATACTGTATGTACTGTAGATGTACTGACTGCTATGCAGGTTACTATACTGTATATACTGTAGATGTGCTGGATGCTATGCAGGTTACTATACTGTATATACTGTAGATGTACTGGATGCTGTGCAGGTTACTATACTGTATATACTGTAGATGTACTGACTGCTATGCAGGTTACTATACTGTATATACTGTAGATGTGCTGGATGCTATGCAGGTTATTATACTGTATATACTGTAGATGTACTGGATGCTATGCAGGTTACTATACTGTATATACTGTAAATGTACTGACTGCTATGCAGGTTACTATACTGTATGTACTGTAGATGTACTGGATGCTATGCAGGTTACTATACTGTGTATACTGTAGATGTACTGGATGCTATGCAGGTTACTATACTGTATATACTGTAGATGTACTGGATGCTATGCAGGTTACTATACTGTATATACTGTAGATGTACTGGATGCTATGCAGGTTACTATACTGTATATACTGTAGATGTGCTGGATGCTATGCAGGTTACTATACTGTATATACTGTAGATGTACTGGATGCTATGCAGGTTACTATACTGTATATACTGTAGATGTGCTGGATGCTATGCAGGTTACTATACTGTATATACTGTAGATGTACTGGATGCTATGCAGGTTACTATACTGTATATACTGTAGATGTGCTGGATGCTATGCAGGTTACTATACTGTATATACTGTAGATGTACTGGATGCTATGCAGGTTACTATACTGTATATACTGTAGATGTACTGGATGCTATGCAGGTTACTATACTGTATATACTGTAGATGTACTGGATGCTATGCAGGTTACTATACTGTATATACTGTAGATGTACTGGATGCTATGCAGGTTACTATACTGTATATACTGTAGATGCACTGGATGCTGTGCAGGTTACTATACTGTATATACTGTAGATGTACTGGATGCTATGCAGGTTACTATACTGTATATACTGTAGATGTACTGGATGCTGTGCAGGTTACCATACTGTATATACTGTAGATGTACTGGATGCTATGCAGGTTACTATACTGTATATACTGTAGATGTACTGGATGCTATGCAGGTTACTATACTGTATATACTGTAGATGTACTGGATGCCATGCAGGTTACTATACTGTATATACTGTAGATGTACTGGATGCTATGCAGGTTACTATACTGTATATACTGTAGATGTACTGGATGCTATGCAGGTTACTATACTGTATATACTGTAGATGTACTGGATGCCATGCAGGTTACTATACTGTATATACTGTAGATGTACTGGATGCTGTGCAGGTTACTATACTGTATATACTGTAGATGTACTGGATGCCATGCAGGTTACTATACTGTATATACTGTAGATGTACTGGATGCTATGCAGGTTACTATATTGTATATACTGTAGATGTGCTGGATGCTATGCAGGTTACTATACTGTAGATGTACTGGATGCTGTGCAGGTTACTATACTGTATATACTGTAGATGTACTGGATGCTATGCAGGTTACTATACTGTATATACTGTAGATGTACTGGATGCTATGCAGGTTACTATACTGTATATACTGTAGATGCGCTGGATGCTATGCAGGTTACTATACTGTATATACTGTAGATGCGCTGGATGCTATGCAGGTTACTATACTGTAGATGTGCTGGATGCTGTGCAGGTTACTATACTGTATATACTGTAGATGTACTGGATGCTGTGCAGGTTACTATACTGTATATACTGTAGATGCGCTGGTTGCTATGTAGGTTACTATACTGTATATACTGTAGATGTACTGGATGCTGTGCAGGTTACTATACTGTATATACTGTAGATGTGCTGGATGCTATGCAGGTTACTATACTGTATATACTGTAGATGTACTGGATGCTGTGCAGGTTACTATACTGTATATACTGTAGATGTACTGACTGCTATGCAGGTTACTATACTGTATATACTGTATATGTACTGGATGCTATGCAGGTTACTATACTGTATATACTGTAGATGTACTGGATGCTATGCAGGTTACTATACTGTATATACTGTAGATGTACTGGATGCTATGCAGGTTACTATACTGTATATACTGTAGATGTGCTGGATGCTATGCAGGTTACTATACTGTATATACTGTAGATGTACTGACTGCTATGCAGGTTACTATACTGTATATACTGTAGATGTACTGGATGCTGTGCAGGTTACTATACTGTATATACTGTAGATGCGCTGGATGCTGTGCAGGTTACTATACTGTATATACTGTAGATGTGCTGGATGCTATGCAGGTTACTATACTGTATATACTGTAGATGTACTGACTGCTATGCAGGTTACTATACTGTATATACTGTAGATGTACTGGATGCTATGCAGGTTACTATACTGTATATACTGTAGATGTACTGGATGCTATGCAGGTTACTATACTGTATATACTGTAGATGTACTGGATGCTATGCAGGTTACTATATTGTATATACTGTAGATGCGCTGGATGCTATGCAGGTTACTATACTGTATATACTGTAGATGTACTGGATGCTATGCAGGTTACTATACTGTATATACTGTAGATGCGCTGGATGCTGTGCAGGTTACTATACTGTATATACTGTAGATGTACTGGATGCTGTGCAGGTTACTGTACTGTATATACTGTAGATGTGCTGGATGCTATGCAGGTTACTATACTGTATATACTGTAGATGTACTGGATGCTATGCAGGTTACTATACTGTATATACTGTAGATGTGCTGGATGCTATGCAGGTTACTATATTGTATATACTGTAGATGTACTGGATGCTGTGCAGGTTACTATACTGTATATACTGTAGATGTACTGACTGCTATGCAGGTTACTATACTGTATATACTGTAGATGTACTGGATGCTATGCAGGTTACTATACTGTATATACTGTAGATGTACTGACTGCTATGCAGGTTACTATACTGTATATACTGTAGATGTACTGACTGCTATGCAGGTTACTATACTGTATATACTGTAGATGTACTGGATGCTATGCAGGTTACTATACTGTATATACTGTAGATGTACTGGATGCTATGCAGGTTACTATATTGTATATACTGTTGATGTACTGGATGCTATGCAGGTTACTATACTGTATATACTGTAGATGTGCTGGATGCTATGCAGGTTACTATACTGTATATACTGTAGATGTACTGGATGCTATGCAGGTTACTATACTGTATATACTGTAGATGTACTGGATGCTATGCAGGTTACTATACTGTATATACTGTAGATGTACTGGATGCTATGCAGGTTACTATACTGTATATACTGTAGATGTACTGGATGCTATGCAGGTTACTATACTGTATATACTGTAGATGTGCTGGATGCTATGCAGGTTACTATACTGTATATACTGTAGATGCGCTGGATGCTATGCAGGTTACTATACTGTAGATGTGCTGGATGCTGTGCAGGTTACTATACTGTATATACTGTAGATGTACTGGATGCTGTGCAGGTTACTATACTGTATATACTGTAGATGCGCTGGTTGCTATGTAGGTTACTATACTGTATATACTGTAGATGTACTGGATGCTGTGCAGGTTACTATACTGTATATACTGTAGATGTGCTGGATGCTATGCAGGTTACTATACTGTATATACTGTAGATGTACTGGATGCTGTGCAGGTTACTATACTGTATATACTGTAGATGTACTGACTGCTATGCAGGTTACTATACTGTATATACTGTAGATGTACTGGATGCTATGCAGGTTACTATACTGTATATACTGTAGATGTACTGGATGCTATGCAGGTTACTATACTGTATATACTGTAGATGTACTGGATGCTATGCAGGTTACTATACTGTATATACTGTAGATGTGCTGGATGCTATGCAGGTTACTATACTGTATATACTGTAGATGTACTGACTGCTATGCAGGTTACTATACTGTATATACTGTAGATGTACTGGATGCTGTGCAGGTTACTATACTGTATATACTGTAGATGCGCTGGATGCTGTGCAGGTTACTATACTGTATATACTGTAGATGTGCTGGATGCTATGCAGGTTACTATACTGTATATACTGTAGATGTACTGACTGCTATGCAGGTTACTATACTGTATATACTGTAGATGTACTGGATGCTATGCAGGTTACTATACTGTATATACTGTAGATGTACTGGATGCTATGCAGGTTACTATACTGTATATACTGTAGATGTACTGGATGCTATGCAGGTTACTATATTGTATATACTGTAGATGCGCTGGATGCTATGCAGGTTACTATACTGTATATACTGTAGATGTACTGGATGCTATGCAGGTTACTATACTGTATATACTGTAGATGCGCTGGATGCTGTGCAGGTTACTATACTGTATATACTGTAGATGTACTGGATGCTGTGCAGGTTACTGTACTGTATATACTGTAGATGTGCTGGATGCTATGCAGGTTACTATACTGTATATACTGTAGATGTACTGGATGCTATGCAGGTTACTATACTGTATATACTGTAGATGTGCTGGATGCTATGCAGGTTACTATATTGTATATACTGTAGATGTACTGGATGCTGTGCAGGTTACTATACTGTATATACTGTAGATGTACTGACTGCTATGCAGGTTACTATACTGTATATACTGTAGATGTACTGGATGCTATGCAGGTTACTATACTGTATATACTGTAGATGTACTGACTGCTATGCAGGTTACTATACTGTATATACTGTAGATGTACTGACTGCTATGCAGGTTACTATACTGTATATACTGTAGATGTACTGGATGCTATGCAGGTTACTATACTGTATATACTGTAGATGTACTGGATGCTATGCAGGTTACTATATTGTATATACTGTTGATGTACTGGATGCTATGCAGGTTACTATACTGTATATACTGTAGATGTGCTGGATGCTATGCAGGTTACTATACTGTATATACTGTAGATGTACTGGATGCTATGCAGGTTACTATACTGTATATACTGTAGATGTACTGGATGCTATGCAGGTTACTATACTGTATATACTGTAGATGTACTGGATGCTATGCAGGTTACTATACTGTATATACTGTAGATGTGCTGGATGCTATGCAGGTTACTATACTGTATATACTGTAGATGTACTGGATGCTATGCAGGTTACTATACTGTATATACTGTAGATGTGCTGGATGCTATGCAGGTTACTATACTGTATATACTGTAGATGTGCTGGATGCTATGCAGGTTACTATACTGTATATACTGTAGATGTGCTGGATGCTATGCAGGTTACTATACTGTATATACTGTAGATGTACTGGATGCTATGCAGGTTACTATACTGTATATACTGTAGATGTGCTGACTGCTATGCAGGTTACTATACTGTATATACTGTAGATGTACTGGATGCTGTGCAGGTTACCATACTGTATATACTGTAGATGTGCTGGATGCTATGCAGGTTATTATACTGTATATACTGTAGATGTACTGGATGCTATGCAGGTTACTATACTGTATATACTGTAGATGTGCTGGATGCTGTGCAGGTTACTATACTGTATATACTGTAGATGTACTGACTGCTATGCAGTTACTATACTGTATATACTGTAGATGTACTGGATGCTGTGCAGGTTACCATACTGTATATACTGTAGATGTGCTGGATGCTATGCAGGTTACTATACTGTATATACTGTAGATGTACTGGATGCTATGCAGGTTACTATACTGTATATACTGTAGATGTACTGGATGCTATGCAGGTTACTATACTGTATATACTGTAGATGTACTGGATGCTATGCAGGTTACTATATTGTATATACTGTAGATGCGCTGGATGCTATGCAGGTTACTATACTGTATATACTGTAGATGTACTGGATGCTATGCAGGTTACTATACTGTATATACTGTAGATGCGCTGGATGCTGTGCAGGTTACTATACTGTATATACTGTAGATGTACTGGATGCTGTGCAGGTTACTATACTGTATATACTGTAGATGTGCTGGATGCTATGCAGGTTACTATACTGTATATACTGTAGATGTACTGGATGCTGTGCAGGTTACTATACTGTATATACTGTAGATGCGCTGGATGCTATGCAGGTTACTATACTGTATATACTGTAGATGTGCTGGATGCTATGCAGGTTACTATACTGTATATACTGTAGATGTACTGACTGCTATGCAGGTTACTATACTGTATATACTGTAGATGTACTGGATGCTATGCAGGTTACTATACTGTATATACTGTAGATGTACTGGATGCTATGCAGGTTACTATACTGTATATACTGTAGATGTACTGGATGCTATGCAGGTTACTATACTGTATATACTGTAGATGCGCTGGATGCTATGCAGGTTACCATACTGTATATACTGTAGATGTGCTGGATGCTATGCAGGTTACTATACTGTATATACTGTAGATGTACTGACTGCTATGCAGGTTACTATACTGTATATACTGTAGATGTACTGACTGCTATGCAGGTTACTATACTGTATATACTGTAGATGTACTGGATGCTATGCAGGTTACTATACTGTATATACTGTAGATGTACTGGATGCTATGCAGGTTACTATACTGTATATACTGTAGATGTACTGGATGCTATGCAGGTTACTATACTGTATATACTGTAGATGCGCTGGATGCTATGCAGGTTACCATACTGTATATACTGTAGATGTGCTGGATGCTATGCAGGTTATTATACTGTATATACTGTAGATGTTCTGGATGCTATGCAGGTTATTATACTGTATATACTGTAGATGTACTGGATGCTATGCAGGTTACTATACTGTATATACTGTAGATGTACTGGATGCTATGCAGGTTACTATACTGTATTTCTCTATCGTCCTAGTGGATGCTGGGGTTCCTGAAAGGACCATGGGGAATAGCGGCTCCGCAGGAGACAGGGCACAAAAAGTAAAGCTTTAGGATCAGGTGGTGTGCACTGGCTCCTCCCCCTATGACCCTCCTCCAAGCCTCAGTTAGATTTTTGTGCCCGGCCGAGAAGGGTGCAATCTAGGTGGCTCTCCTAAAGAGCTGCTTAGAAAAGTTTAGGTTAGGTTTTTTATTTTACAGTGAGTCCTGCTGGCAACAGGATCACTGCAACGAGGGACTTAGGGGAGAAGAAGTGAACTCACCTGCGTGCAGGATGGATTGGCTTCTTGGCTACTGGACATTAGCTCCAGAGGGACGATCACAGGTACAGCCTGGATGGTCACCGGAGCCTCGCCGCCGGCCCCCTTGCAGATGCTGAAACGAGAAGAGGTCCAGAATCGGCGGCAGAAGACTCCTCAGTCTTCTTAAGGTAGCGCACAGCACTGCAGCTGTGCGCCATTTTCCTCTCAGCACACTTCACACGGCAGTCACTGAGGGTGCAGGGCGCTGGGAGGGGGGCGCCCTGGGAGGCAAATGAAAACCTTTTTTGGCTAAAAATACCTCACATATAGCCTCCGGGGGCTATATGGAGATATTTAACCCCTGCCAGAATCCGTTAAGAGCGGGAGACGAGGCCGCCGAAAAAGGGGCGGGGCCTATCTCCTCAGCACACAGCGCCATTTTCCCTCACAGAAAGGCTGGAGGGAAGGCTCCCAGGCTCTCCCCTGCACTGCACTACAGAAACAGGGTTAAAACAGAGAGGGGGGGCACTAATTTGGCGTTAGAAATATATAAAAAAGATGCTATAAGGGAAAACACTTATATAAGGTTGTCCCTATATAATTATAGCGTTTTTGGTGTGTGCTGGCAAACTCTCCCTCTGTCTCTCCAAAGGGCTAGTAGGTCCTGTCCTCTATCAGAGCATTCCCTGTGTGTGTGCTGTGTGTCGGTACGTGTGTGTCGACATGTATGAGGACGATGTTGGTGAGGAGGCGGAGCAATTGCCTGTAATGGTGATGTCACTCTCTAGGGAGTCGACACCGGAATGGATGGCTTATTTAGGGAATTACGTGATAATGTCAACACGCGGCAAGGTCGGTTGACGACATGAGACGGCCGACAAACAATTAGTACCGGTCCAGACGTCTCAAAAACACCGTCAGGGGTTTTAAAACGCCCGTTTACTTTAGTCGGTCGACACAGACACAGACAGGGACACTGAATCCAGTGTCGACGGTGAATAAACAAACGTATTCCTTATTAGGGCCACACGTTAAGGGCAATGAAGGAGGTGTTACATATTTCTGATACTACAAGTACCACAAAAGAGGGTATTATGTGGGATGTGAAAAAACTACCGTAGTTTTTCCTGAATCAGATAAATTAAGTGAAGTGTGTGATGATGCGTGGGTTCCCCCCGATAGAAAATATGGGCGGTATACCCTTTCCCGCCAGAAGTTAGGGCGCGTTGGGAAACACCCCTTAGGGTGGATAAGGCGCTCACACGCTTATCAGAACAAGTGGCGGTACCGTCTATAGATAGGGCCGTCCTCAAGGAGCCAGCTGACAGGAGGCTGGAAAAATATCATAAAAAGTATATACACACATACTGGTGTTATACTGCGACCAGCGATCGCCTCAGCCTGGATGTGCAGAGCTGGGGTGGCTTGGTCGGATTCCCTGACTAAAAATATTGATACCCTTGACAGGGACAGTATTTTATTGACTATAGAGCATTTAAAGGATGTATTTCTATATATGCGAGATGCACAGAGGGATATTTGCACTCTGGCATCAAGAGTAAGTGCGATGTCCATATCTGCCAGAAGATGTTTATGGACACGACAGTGGTCAGGTGATGCAGATTCCAAACGGCACAAAGGTGTATTGCCGTATAAAGGAAGAGGAGTTATTTGGGGTCGGTCCATCGGACCTGGTGGCCACGGCAACTGCTGGAAAATCCACAGTTTTTACCCTAAGTCACATCTCTGCAGAAAAAGACACCGTCTTTTCAGCTTCAGTCCTTTCGTCCCTATAAGAGTCATATCTGCCCAGGGATAGAGGAAAGGGAAGAAGACTGCAGCAGGCAGCCCATTCCCAGGAACAGAAGCGTTCCACCGCTTCTGACAAGCTCTCAGCATGACGCTGAGACCGTACAGGACCCCTGGATCCTACAAGTAGTATCCCAGGGGTACAGTTTGGAATGTCGAGACGTTTCCCCTGCGCAGGCTCCTGAAGTCTGCTTTACCAAGGTCTCCCTCCGACAAGGAGGCAGTATGGGAAAAAATTCACGAGCTGTATTCCCAGCAGGTGATAATTAAATTACCCCTCCTACAACAAGAAAAGGGGTATTATTCCACACTATATTGTGGTACTGAAGCCAGAAGGCTAGGTGAGACCTATTCTAAATCTAAAAAAATTTGAACACTTACAAAGGTTCAAATCAAGATGGAGTCACTCAGAGCAGTGATAACGAACCGGGAAGAAGGGGACTATCTGGTGTCCCGAGACATCAGGGATGCTTACCTCCATGTCCCAAATTTGCCCTTATCACTAAGGGTACCTCAGGTTCGTGGTACAGAACTGTCACTATCAGTTTCTGACGCTGCCGTTTGGATTGTCTACGGCACCCCGGGTCTTTACCAAGGTAATGGCCGAAATGATGGTTCTTCTTCGAAGAAAAGGCGTCTTAATTATCCCTTACTTGGACGATCTCCTGATAAGGGCAAAGTCCAGGAAACAGTTGGAGGTCGGAGTAGCACTATCTCGGATACTGTTACAACAGCAGGGGTGGATTCTAAATATTCCAAAATCGCAGCTGATCCCGACAACAAGTCTCCTGTGCTTAGGGATGATTCTGGACACAGTCCAGAAAAAGGTGTTTCTCCCGGAAGAGAAAGCCAGGGAGTTATCCGAGCTAGTCAGGAACCTCCTAAAATCAGTGCATCATTGCACAAGGGCCATGGTAAAAAAAATGGTGACTTCCTTCGAAGCAATTCCAGTCGGCAGATTTCATGCAAGAACTTTTCAGTGGGATCTGCTGGACAAATGGTCCGGATCGCATCTTCAGATGCATCAGCGGATAACCCTATATCCAAGGACAAGGGTGTCTCTCCTGTGGTGGTTACAGAGTGCTCATCTTCTAGAGGGCCGCAGATTCGGCATTCAGTTTTGGATGTTGGTGACCACGGAGGCCAGCCCGAGAGGCTGGGGAGCAGTCACACAAGGAAAAAATTTCCAGGGAGTGTGATCAAGTCTGGAGATTTTTCTCCACATAAATATAGCTAAGGGTAAATTTATAATGCTCTAAGCTTAGCAAGACCTCTGCTTCAAGGTCAGCCGGTATTGATCCAGTGGGATAAAACATCACGGCAGTCGCCCACGTAAATAGACAGGGCGGCACAAGAAGCAGGAGGGCAGTGGCAAAAACTGCAAGGACTTTTCGCTGGGCGGAAAATCATGTGATAGCACTGTCAGCAGTGTTTCATTCCGGGAATGGAAACTGGGAAGCAGACTTCCTCAGTAGGCACGACCTCCACCCGGCAGAGTGGGAACTTCATGGGGAAGTTTTCCACATAATTGTAAACCGTTGGGAATTACCAAAGGTGGACATGATGGCGTCCCGTCTGAACAAAAAACGGGACAGGTATTGCGCCAGGTTAAGAGACCCTCAGGCAATAGCTGTGGACGTTCTGGTAACACCGTGGGTGTACCAGTCGGTGTATGTGTTCCATCCTCTGCTTTTCATACCTAAGGTACTGAGAATTATAAGACGTAGAGGAGTAAGAACTATACTCATGGCTCCGGATTGGCCAAGAAGGACTTGGTACCCGGAACTTCAAGAGATGCTCACAGAGGACTTATGGCCTCTGCCGCTAAGAAGGGACTTGTTTCAGCAAGTACCATGTCTGTTCCAAGACTTACCGCAGCTGCGTTTGACGGCATGGCGGTGGAACGCCGGATCCTAAGGGAAAAGGCATTCAGGAAGAGGTCATTCCTACCCTGGTCAAAACCAGAAAGGAGGTGACCGCACAACATTATCACCACATGTGGCGAAAATATGTTGCGTGGTGTGAGGCCAGGAAGGCCCCACGAAGAAATTTCAACTCGGTCGATTCCTGCATTTCTTGCAAACAGGAGTGTCTATGGGCCTCAAATTGGGGTCCATTAAGGTTCAAATTTCGGCCCTGTCGATTTTTCTTCCAGAAAGAATTGGCTTCAGTTCCTGAAGTCCAGAAGTTTGTCAAGGGAGTATTGCATATACAACCCCCTTTTGTGCCTCCAGTGGCACTGTGGGATCTCAACGTAGTTCTGGGATTCCTCAAAACACATTGGTTTAAAACCAGTCAAATCTGTGGATTTGAAGCATCTCACATGAAAAGTGAACATGCTCTTGGACCTGGCCTGGACCAGGCGAGTGTCAAATTGGTGGTTTTTTTCTCAAAAAAGCCCATATCTGTTTGTCCATTCGGACAGGGCAGAGCTGCGGACTCGTCCCCAGTTCTCTCCCTAAGGTGGTGTCAGTGTTTCACCTGAACCAGCTTATTGTGGTGTCTTGCGCCTACTAGGGACTTGGAGGACTCCAAGTTGCTAGATGTGGTCAGGGCCCTGAAAATATAGGTTCCAGGACGGCTGGAGTCAGGAAAACTGACTTGCTGTTATCCTGTATGCACCCAACAAACTGGGTGCTCTTGCTTTTAAGCAGACTTTTGCTAGTTGGATGTGTAATACAATTCAGCTTGCACATTCTGTGGCAGGCCTGCCACAGCCAAAATATGTAAATGCCCATTCCACAAGGAGGGGTCTCGGCTTTACAACTTTGCCGAGCGGCTATTTAGTCAGGGGCAAACACGTTTGTAAAATCCTACAAATTTGATACCCTGGCTAAGGAGGACCTGGAGTTCTCTCATTCGGTGCTGCAGAGTCATCCGCACTCTCCCGCCCGTTTGGGAGCTTTGGTATAATCCCCATGGTCCTTTCAGGAACCCCAGCATCCACTAGGACGATAGAGAAAATAAGAATTTACTTACCGATAATTCTATTTCTCGGAGTCCGTAGTGGATGCTGGGCGCCCATCCCAAGTGCGGATTATCTGCATTACTTGTACATAGTTACAAAAATCGGGTTATTATTGTTGTGAGCCATCTTTTCAGAGGCTCCGCTGTTATCATACTGTTAACTGGGTTCAGATCACAGGTTGTACAGTGTGATTGGTGTGGCTGGTATGAGTCTTACCCGGGATTCATAAATCCTTCCTTATTGTGTACGCTCGTCCGGGCACAGTACCTAACTGAGGCTTGGAGGAGGGTCATAGGGGGAGGAGCCAGTGCACACCACCTGATCCTAAAGCTTTACTTTTTGTGCCCTGTCTCCTGCGGAGCCGCTATTCCCCATGGTCCTTTCAGGAACCCCAGCATCCACTACGGACTCCGAGAAATAGAATTATCGGTAAGTAAATTCTTATTATACTGTAGATGCGCTGGATGCTATGCAGGTTACCATACTGTATATACTGTAGATGTACTGGATGCTATGCAGGTTACTATACTGTATATACTGTAGATGTACTGGATGCTATGCAGGTTACTATACTGTATATACTGTAGATGTGCTGGATGCTGTGCAGGTTACTATACTGTATATACTGTAGATGTACTGGATGCTATGCAGGTTACTATACTGTATATACTGTAGATGTACTGGATGCTATGCAGGTTACTATACTGTATATACTGTAGATGTACTGGATGCTATGCAGGTTACTATATTGTATATACTGTAGATGCGCTGGATGCTATGCAGGTTACTATACTGTATATACTGTAGATGTACTGGATGCTGTGCAGGTTACTATACTGTATATACTGTAGATGCGCTGGATGCTGTGCAGGTTACCATACTGTATATACTGTAGATGTACTGGATGCTATGCAGGTTACTATATTGTATATACTGTAGATGTACTGGATTCTATGCAGGTTACTATACTGTATATACTGTAGATGTGCTGGATGCTATGCAGGTTATTATACTGTATATACTGTAGATGCACTGGATGCTATGCAGGTTACTATACTGTATATACTGTAGATGTACTGGATGCTATGCAGGTTACTATACTGTATATACTGTAGATGTGCTGGATGCTGTGCAGGTTACTATACTGTATATACTGTAGATGTACTGGATGCTATGCAGGTTACTATACTGTATATACTGTAGATGTGCTGGATGCTATGCAGGTTACTATATTGTATATACTGTAGATGCGCTGGATGCTATGCAGGTTACTATACTGTATATACTGTAGATGTGCTGGATGCTATGCAGGTTACTATACTGTATATACTGTAGATGCGCTGGATGCTGTGCAGGTTACTATACTGTATATACTGTAGATGTACTGGATGCTATGCAGGTTACTATACTGTATATACTGTAGATGTACTGACTGCTATGCAGGTTACTATACTGTATATACTGTAGATGTGCTGGATGCTATGCAGGTTACTATACTGTATATACTGTAGATGCGCTGGATGCTGTGCAGGTTACTATACTGTATATACTGTAGATGTACTGGATGCTATGCAGGTTACTATACTGTATATACTGTAGATGTACTGGATGCTATGCAGGTTACTATACTGTATATACTGTAGATGTACTGGATGCTATGCAGGTTACTATACTGTATATACTGTAGATGTACTGGATGCTATGCAGGTTACTATACTGTATGTACTGTAGATGTACTGGATGCTATGCAGGTTACTATACTGTATATACTGTAGATGTACTGGATGCTATGCAGGTTACTATACTGTATATACTGTAGATGTACTGGATGCTATGCAGGTTACTATACTGTATATACTGTAGATGTACTGGATGCTATGCAGGTTACTATACTGTATATACTGTAGATGTACTGGATGCTATGCAGGTTACTATACTGTATATACTGTAGATGTACTGGATGCTATGCAGGTTACTATACTGTATATACTGTAGATGTACTGGATGCTATGCAGGTTACTATACTGTATATACTGTAGATGTACTGGATGCTATGCAGGTTACTATACTGTATATACTGTAGATGTACTGGATGCTATGCAGGTTACTATACTGTATATACTGTAGATGTACTGGATGCTATGCAGGTTACTATACTGTATATACTGTAGATGTACTGGATGCTATGCAGGTTACTATACTGTATGTACTGTAGATGTACTGGATGCTATGCAGGTTACTATACTGTATGTACTGTAGATGTACTGGATGCTATGCAGGTTACTATACTGTATGTACTGTAGATGTACTGGATGCTATGCAGGTTACTATACTGTATATACTGTAGATGTACTGGATGCTATGCAGGTTACTATACTGTATATACTGTAGATGTACTGGATGCTATGCAGGTTACTATACTGTATATACTGTAGATGTACTGGATGCTATGCAGGTTACTATACTGTATATACTGTAGATGTGCTGGATGCTGTGCAGGTTACTATACTGTATATACTGTAGATGCGCTGGATGCTGTGCAGGTTACTATACTGTATATACTGTAGATGTACTGGATGCTATGCAGGTTACCATACTGTATATACTGTAGATGTACTGGATGCTGTGCAGGTTACTATACTGTATATACTGTAGATGCGCTGGATGCTGTGCAGGTTACCATACTGTATATACTGTAGATGTACTGGATGCTATGCAGGTTACTATACTGTATATACTGTAGATGTACTGACTGCTATGCAGGTTACTATACTGTATATACTGTAGATGTGCTGGATGCTATGCAGGTTACTATATTGTATATACTGTAGATGTACTGGATGCTATGCAGGTTACTATATTGTATATACTGTAGATGTACTGGATGCTATGCAGGTTACTATACTGTATATACTGTAGATGCACTGGATGCTATGCAGGTTACTATATTGTATATACTGTAGATGTACTGGATGCTATGCAGGTTACTATATTGTATATACTGTAGATGCGCTGGATGCTATGCAGGTTACTATACTGTATATACTGTAGATGTACTGACTGCTATGCAGGTTACTATACTGTATATACTGTAGATGCGCTGGATGCTATGCAGGTTACTATACTGTATATACTGTAGATGTGCTGGATGCTGTGCAGGTTACTATACTGTATATACTGTAGATGCGCTGGATGCTATGCAGGTTACCATACTGTATATACTGTAGATGCGCTGGATGCTATGCAGGTTACTATACTGTATATACTGTAGATGTGCTGGATGCTATGCAGGTGACTATACTGTATATACTGTAGATGCGCTGGATGCTATGCAGGTTACTATACTGTATATACTGTAGATGTACTGGATGCTGTGCAGGTTACTATACTACTGTCAAAGTCAGAAAAATATCTCTATGCACACTACCATATTTGCACCTCACACAGGTCCGTGCTGCGCATGCGTACGCTCTCCCGTACGTGCGCATACTCACAGTCGCGGGCACCCGCAGGCGCATGGTATGCGTATTTACGGTAGAGTTTATGTGGTTGTAGCGTGCGACTCAATCATTACATATTTTCACTAATAATGTATTTTGTAGATCATGGTCCCTTTGATAGATTCTGAAAGTTTGGTTAATATAGAATGTTTATGAACAGAGGAATCCCTCTTTGTTTGATACGAAGGGTCAGATAGGAGTAATACAGTGGTGTTTAGTATCCATCGGAAGAATATTTAATTAGAAATATTCCGGTGTTGGTTTGAAGCAGATCAATCGCTCGTGCGAATAGTTATGGACATAAGAAGTTTATGAACATTTACTTTATTTGCACTTTATTACCCATGCGGCGGGAAACCCAGTTTCCCTCCCACCTGAGCAGTTGGAAATAGTCACAGCCCACCTGTATGAATCAACCTATGACCTTTTGTTATAATACGAAGCCGAATTCCTATGTCCAATGAACAATGAGATTGTAGGGACCATTGAATTGTATTGTGTGTGGGGCATAAATAGGCAGGCCGACCGTATCCAGTTCACTCTCTTCAACGGTTCTCATTGCTGATAATCGGGAGCTGGATATCGAGGCGCATGCGATCGTTCCCCTTGTGCGTAAGTTCTCTCCGTAATCATATTGTCTTACTGTGAGCCATTTCTCTCTCTCCCTCTCTTCTCTTTCTCGCGTATTTTTCCTTGATTAGATTTGAATTGTATTGTATTGTATTTCCTGTGTAGTTATCTGGTTAGTTGGTTTATGTTATATTGTAGTGTATGCTTTGTACTGTGATTCCTTTTGCAAGTATAATAGTCATAATACACATAATAGGTTTCGGACCCTAAGCCCAGGTATCTGCGTATTCTTTATAGTGTTAAGTACTCCCTGAGCATCGGTGACACTCAAGCAGCTTTGTAGTTAATCAGGTTACACAAGGTTGCACTTACACTTTGTCTCTACATTAAGGTTTGCTGTGTATTTCATTGCTAAAGGTATAGATATAAAGGTTTAACGTTGTGAGCGTCTGCATCACTGGTGATCTCCTCGTGGTCCCGAGCGCTGCTACGCTATAGCGAATCATTACGATAAGTCAACAGCCAATAGTCTGCCTGCCTGCTATCACTTGGCCGTGAGTGAACGTGACGCCTGAGCGTCTCGATCACGGCTAAGCGATCGATACGCAACTTGCGTACCCTTACGGTACTTCTTACGTAGATAGCGTACATTGTTCTTAGACCTCATAAAGGGTTATATACACGATAAATATTTAGCTTTATCAATTGGCGGCTCGTCCTGTCCTTCACATATCTGCACTAGGTAGATCAGCAGACATTATCCCTCAGCAAAGGGCGGGAGGTTGTCTCGTAGTGCTGACGGGATAAGTGTCTGCTTCGCTTAGATAAAAGAGTGCTGAAGGAATCCGGGAACCGGAGGTAAGAACAAAACGCTAGTGTCTTTTAGAACTGTATTTTTCTGTCTTGCGTACACACGCACGCACACATATATCTGCATTTCTTTTTCTTTTTCATTTTCGTATATCACTCTCCTGTCTGCCAGTTTTATAGTCGATAGAAGTGCTAAAAAAAGATTTGCCGTTATTTCATAGTTTAAGAGTAAAGGTAATATAGTTAAAAGATAGACAAACACACAGTTTTGCCTGGGAGATAAGGCGAAGTCAGTGTGTTGTGTGGTAGATGACCAGGGATCATCTACATTGATAAAAATATAAATTGTGTTACGGTGGATCTTTGCTTTGCGTACACGTGTCCCTAACAAAAGACTTGTGTACGCAATCCAAAGGCGGACGCACGCAGCGTACATTACGCAACGGAGCGTCCGGTTACGCCCACGTAGCTCAAGTCACGATAAGTTGATTTTTAACGCAAAGCGGTAAATAGCGCCACAGGCGATAAATAACGCAAGTCTATTTTTGGAAATCCAAAATTTAAATTAACAGATCCTGCTCCTAATTGGTAACACAGCTGGGCTAAAGAAAAATTTCTGCGCAGAAATAGAAATAGAAGCAAAAGTGTACATGTGATGAGTGAGTGTTTTTGTATTACATAAGTTTATATAACTTAAAGGTTGAACCACAAGAAAAGTCGAGTACTCGTGAGGTACACGCGCAGGGGCGGATCCAGAAAAAAATTACAGGGGGGGCACCATTAGGGACGTGGCTTCGTTGGAATGGGCGTGGCTTCGTTGGAATGGGCGTGGTATTGCAGGAAAAGACTACCTTATACCCCAGTTTTGCAACCTGCACGCCCAGGAAAGAAAAATAATCCTGATTCATGCCCCTTACATTATTTGTCATTTTTCCTCCTTATAGTAATGCCCAGTATACATTATTCCACATACTGCAATGGCCCTTAGACATTATTCCACACACAATAATGCACATGACACAATATGCACACACTGTAATGCCCCAGACACATTATGCCACACACCGTAATGCCTGTGACACATTATGACAGGAATCGCAATGCCCGTTATACATTATGCTACAGACTGCACTGCCCCTGATACATTATAGCACATACAATGTCTGTGACACATTATGCCACACACTGCAATGACCTTGAGACATTATACCACAATGCCCGTGATATAGTATACCATACACCGTAATGCCTGTGACACATACCGCAATGCCCGTTATACCCTATGCCACACACCGTAATGCCCGTTATATATTATGCCACACTGCAATGACCCTGAGACATTATACCACATACCACAATGCCCGTGATATAGTATACCACACACCGTAATGCCTGACACATTATGACACACACCGCAATGTCCGTGATACATTATGCCACACACTGCAATGACCCTGAGACATTATACCACATATCACAATGCCAGCGATATAGTATACCATACACCGTAATGCCTGTGACACATTATGACACACACCGCAATGTCCGTGATACATTATGCCACACACCGTAATGCCCATTACACATTAAGTCCTACAGTAAGGCTTCTAATTACTTTTCAAATACCTGCTCGTTGTCAGGGGTTTCATGCACTGGGTGTCATGCTCGTTGCCAGGGGTTTCATGCTCTTGGTTCCATGCACGGTGCCAGGGGTTTTCATGCTCAGGGTGTCATGCTCGTTGCCAGGGGTTTCATGCACTGGGTGTCATGCTCGTTGCCAGGGGTTTCATGCACTGGGTGTCATGCTCGTTGCCAGGGGTTTCATGCACTGGGTGTCATGCTCGTTGCTAGGAGGTAGTCCTTGTTGCTAGGGCTGTGCTCCCAGTGCCACATATGTCCCCAGTGCCAGATATTCCCCCACGGTGCCAGGTACTCACATGCCCCCAGTGCCAAATATAGCCCCCCCCATGTGCCAGGTACACATATACCCCCAGTGCCAGATATTCCCAGACAGTGCCACATATGCCCCCAGTGCCAGATATCTCCCCCCCCAGTGCTTTATATGCCCCCAGTGCCACATATGCCCCAGTGCCACATATGCCCCAGTGCCAGATATACCCCCCCCCAGTGCCACATATGCCCCCAGTGCCAGATATCCCTCCCCTGCCAGTTATTCCCCCCAGTGCCACATATCCCCCCCCCCCAGTGCCACATATGCCCCCAGTGCCAGATATCCCCCCCCCCCGTGCCAGATATGCCCCCAGTGCCAGATATTCCCCCCAGTGCCATATATGTCCCCAGTGCCAGATATTCTCCCCCCCCCCTCCCTGCCAAATATGCCCCCAGTGCCAGATATCCCCCCCCCAGTGCCAGATATGCCCCCAGTGCCAGATATTCCCCCCAGTGCCATATATGTCCCCAGTGCCAGATGTTCTCCCACCCCCCCACCCCCTCCCCCCTCCCTGCCAAATATGCCCCCAGTGCCAGATATAACCCCCCAGTGCGTCCCTTCCTCCGCCGCCGCCGCCGCCGATGCTCCCCCCGCTCCCCTGCTGTTAGGAGGGACACGGAGGGCACAGTGCGCGCCTCTCCTGTGTCCCTCCTGTGTCTCCGGCGGCCGCGGGTCACTGTAATAAAGGAAGTGCTCACGAACGGCACTTCCTTTATGAGACCAGCGGCCGCCGGAGACACAGGAGGGACACAGGAGAGGCGCGCACTGTGCCCTCCGTGTCCCTCCTAACAGCAGGGGACGAAACGAGACCGCAGACTGACATGCGGACGCTAGTCCGCATGTCAGTCTGCACTAAAAATGACAGGGGGGGCACGTGCCTTGGTGCCCCCCCCCTAAATCCGCCACTATACACGCGTGTAAGTGACATGCACGGTGGCTAGGGAGGCATCCTTGGTTAAACATAATATTTGAGCATTAGAGTATAGCGGACCAGTATAGAACAAGACCAGGAGGTCAGACCAGGAGGTCGTACAGAACAAGACCAGGAGGTCATAGTAGACCAGCAGGTCCAGGTACAGTAAACAGGGAAGTCCGCTATACAGTTCAGAGGCACAACACCAAGAGAAGGGTTGGTGCAAGACCCATATAGGCCGTACAAGCTCTGGCTGAAGGAATTCGCAGTCGTAAGTTTCGATTCCATTGGTCTTTCCGTACACAAGCTTAGTTGTTTGTGTACTGAACGACTGGACCGCACGTAATTGTGTACAGTAGTTAGTAATCTGACCTAGTACCATTAGAGTAAAGAGGTCACAAACGCTATTTGTACATTCTGACGTGATTTGTGTAATTTTTTATTTTTCAAGAAGGGAAGTTCGCTGGTCACTCAGGAACTATCTGACAAACCTCACCTTTACTGGAAAGAGTAAGTGTTCTGCGGATAACCCTCACATGTTCCAGTAAACAACGGTTTTTATAGGTGCCCTGGGTCGAGTGCGCCAGCACCATATCGGTGTGATCAGGTCGCATTGGTCGGCGTGGGCGAGTGAGTGGGGTACTCGGTAAACCGCCACCGTCAGCCTATTGTGAACAATCTGGTTTTCTGTAAGGGTTCGCTGAAGACCTTGATATAGAGATCAGAGGTAGAGCAAGCAACGCCTGCAGAGTTATGGGGGCCAGTTGTTCAGGTAGGGGGCGATCAACCTCGGTTCGGGTTGATTCAGTGGTCCGACCAATTGGGTCGGCCAGGTATATCATGTGTGAGAAATATGGAAGTCACACAGAGGTTTTATGTGATGAATGGGAGAGAATGACGGTACAAGACCGGGAGAAATTCCCAAGAATAGGTAGCTTCAGCCCAGAGGTGTTACAAAATTTAAGGAGGAGGATATGTCTCATAAAATCAACAAAGAGACGAGTTCAGCATTATGATTATTTACAGTTGTGGCAACAGGAAGGTGAGATACAGAGAGGTTTGGCTCAGGCGGCGGGATCTGGCTCTAACAGAAAACTGATTGCCACGGCCCCGCCGCCACCATATATATCAGGAGAGAAGTTGATTACGGAGAAAGACGCACTAAAGTGTAACACAAAATCACTTAGTAACTGTGTAAATGTTAATGATAATGTTAACCCATTAACCCATGCAAGTATTAACCCGTGCAAGTTGTACCCTGTTTTGAACTTTCCTCAGGAGTGTGATCAAGAGGACGAAGCGACAACGATTTCAGCGCTCTCTCTAGCAGCCACCATAGCAGAGACCACAGTAGGCACAGCAACACCCACGAGATTAGTAAAGGCCCCTAGCGGAGGGATAGGTGAGGTCGTATCAACTGGTAAGTACGGCACCATGCATTATGCTGAGACTATTTCACCACAAGCTGTAGAATCTACACAGAATGAGGTTGTTAGAATTACTCCTGTTAGGGTAATAGGAGTTCCCAATGGGAAAACAGATGTATCAGGAGCCACTCCCATAAGGAACATTGCCATGTACAGCCCATTTTCCCGAATGGAATTAAGGACCATAGTGTCTGAATTCCCTGACCCTAGAAAAGATTTAGTTGCCAGCCAAAAATACATCACAGACTTAGGAAACACTTTAGAGCCCAATAATAAAGATTGGCAGATATTGCTAAAAGCTTGTTTACCCTCCAATGTCGACTCAGCTCAATTTTTAGCTGATTGTGGACTAGATCTGGATGTACCTCTTACAGATGTGTACAACAAAGATAACGTAAGAAGGATAAACTTACAGTTAAAGGAGCATTTCCCAGCAGTTGTTTAATGGAAAATATTTTGTTCCATTTAACAAAAAGAGTCAGAAACAGCTGCAGAATATTTCCACCGGGCACTATTAGAAATGGCAAAGTACACTGGTATAGAGGACATTAGGACAAATCCAAACCATCGAGAAGTAGCAGTATCTGTACTAATGGATGGTTTGAAGGAAACATTAAAGGCAAGGGTACAGACCACGCAACCATGTTGGCGAGGTCTGTCAGTGTCCACTTTGAGAGAGGCTGCTATTGATCACGACCGAAACATCACCAGACACAGGGAGTCGCAGAGTGATAAGCTAATGTCAGTAAGTATACAGGCTCTGACCACAAAGCAGCCTGCGTATGTACCATCCAACCCTGTGGGTAAGTCAACTATGATAACATGTTATTCTTGTCAAAGACAGGGGCACTATGCACGAGACTGTAGAGCGAAAAATTCGCAAAGATCATACCAACCCCCTAGACAACGACACGACACACGACATTGGGAGCAAGGTCCGCAGAAACGGAGTTATGAGCCACATACAGGGGAAACAAAAAGATATCCCCCAAACAGAGACTGGCATGCCTCTGGTAGTTCCCAACTATCTCCCTCACAAATAGTTGCTGCCAGCGGGATTCAGGGAGGTCACCATACCCAATAGGGGTGTGGCCATACCTGTAATCTGCAGCCAGTGAAATTGATTGCCAACCTTGAAAGTGAACCCGAGGTCGCAATTAATGTAGCTGGTAAAACTTTAAACTTTCTTGTAGACACAGGGGCGGCCAAGTCAGTGATAAATTCGACAGTGGGCATGAGAACCACTGGTAGGACAATTCCAGCCATGGGAGTAACAGGAGTAGTCCAGCACTACCCTGTTAGCAAACCAGCCGAGATTACAATAGGGCCTTTGCATACCAAGCATTCCTTTTTGCTGGCTGCATCGGCACCAACCAATCTCCTGGGAAGAGACTTACTGTGTAAAATGGGGTGCGTCATTTATTGTACTCCTGAAGGTGTATTCTTGGACATACCTGAGAATCACGCTCAGGAAGTGCGAGACACGTTAGACTCCCCATCAAAATTAATGTCACATACCATTATGACAAATAGGAATCCATCCCAAGTAGAAGAGATGACATCTCAGATACCAGAGTCACTTTGGACAAAAGACGGACAGGACACTGGATTAATGGCAAACGTAGCTCCAGTAGTTGTACAAGTAAAAGATGGTAGGATAGCTCCAAAAATCCCACAGTATCCTCTGAAGCCAGAGGTGGAGTTAGGAGTTTACCCAGTAATAGAGCGCTTGCTACAACAGGGCATTCTGGTAAGAACGTCCAGCACTGCCAATAGTCCCATCTTCCCTGTTAAGAAGAGTGGGGGGAGGGGTTACAGGCTAGTGCAGGATCTAAGGGGGATTAACAAAATAGTTGAGAGTCAGTTCCCCGTAGTGCCAAATCCAGCTGTCATCCTAATGCAAATCCCTCCCACTGCCAAATTTTTCACTGTTATTGACCTCTGCTCCGCTTTCTTTTTGGTACCTCTGCACCCTGACAGCCAATATTTGTTTGCATTCACATACAGAGGAGTCCAATACACGTGGACTCGATTGCCCCAAGGTTTCATAGATAGTCCAAGTATATTTTCTCAGGCTTTGCATGATTGTTTACAGTCTTTCCAACCAGACAGTGGATCAGTATTGATACAGTATGTGGACGATTTATTACTGTGTTCAGATTCACTGGAAGCATCTCTGAAGGATACGAAACAGCTCCTGTTTCATCTTTCAGACACCGGACACAAGGTGTCCAAAGACAAGTTGCAATTATGCCAAACTAAGGTAAAATATTTGGGACACTGTCTAACACAAGGACTGAGACACCTGACCGCTGATAGAATCCAAGCAATTAGAGACATGACCCTGCCACAAACCCAGCAACAGATCAGAACGTTTTTAGGAATGTGTGGGTATTGCCGTAATTGGATCCCAGGGTTTTCCATTTTAGCGTTACCTTTGCAGGAAATGGTCTCCTCGAACAAACCTGATAGGATTTCGCATACAGACGAGTCCGAAACAGCATTTGAGAGACTCAAACAGTGCCTAACGCAGGCACCAGCACTAGGTATGCCAGACTATGGGAAACCCTTTGAACTATACGGAACAGAAAGTGCTGGTTGCGCGGCAGGCGTACTAACCCAAAAACACGGTGATGCCAGCAGGCCAGTTGCATACTACAGCGCTCAGCTAGATACGGTAGCGCGATCCCTCCCCACATGCTTGCGAAGCGTTGCTGCAATAGCATTGCTAGTGACAAAAAGCGAAGATGTCGTGCTAGGCCACAACCTCACAATCCATACGCCACATGCGGTATCAGCCTTATTGAATTCTGCCCAAACCAGACACGTCTCATCAGCGAGGTTTACAAGATGGGAATTAGCACTAATGGCCCCCGTAAACATCACCATAAGGAGATGCAGTGCATTAAATCCTGCAACATATCTCCCAGGTGTGCCTGGTCAGGCACAAAGGGTGGAAGGTGAGAGTGCTGGGGAAGGAGGATTTAATACAAAGGAAGATACACATGATTGTATGGAATATTTGACCCAAAATTTTACCGCAAGGCCTGACATCAGTGACAACCCACTGGAAGATGCAGAACTCACGTTCTACACGGACGGTAGTTGTCACAGACAGTCAGACTCGGGAGACTTGTGTACTGGATACGCAGTCGTAGATGACCAAGACACCATAGAAGCGGAACCGCTAGGCCCACCTCACTCAGCCCAGGTTGCTGAACTGGTCGCCCTAACCAGAGCATGTGAATTGGCTAAGGGTAAGTCAGCCAATATCTACACCGATTCTAGATACGCATTCGGGGTAGTCCATGATTCGGAGCCCTATGGCGCCTCAGAAATTTCATGACGGCAGCTGGTACACCGGTAGCGCATGCAGCTCACATAAAAAGGCTTCTAACAGCGATACAGGAACCCGACAGAGTGGCTGTTATCAAATGTAAAGCACACACATATAGCCAAGACCCGGTATCACTTGGTAACAGCCGAGCAGACGAAGCTGCAAAGTTAGCAGCTGCTACCCCCATACAGACAGACACCACACAACTGATGGTATTCAATACCATCAACACACAGAAGTTGTGTAAAATGCAAAATTTGTGTTCCACACAGGAAAAGGCAGTCTGGAAGGCAAAGGGATGTGGCCAAGAGTCCTCAGGACTCTGGACGGATGGACATGGTAAACCAGTGGCCCCCAGAGCATATCTTCCATGTCTGGCTGAAGCAGCTCACGGGCTGACTCATCTAGGCAAGGAGGGAATGTGCAAATTGGTAAGAGCCTATTGGTGCGCCCCAGGATTCTCCTCTCATGCGAGTAAAAGAGCAATGTCATGCCTTACCTGTCTGAGAAAGAATATTGGAAAGGCAATACCTACAGAACCATCCCATATCCCACCTGCCGGCGGCCCTTTCCAGGTAATACAAATTGACTTCATTCAATTACCCCCTTGTCGGAATTTGAAATATGTACTTCTTTGTATAGATGTTTTCTCGAATTGGGTCGAAGCATTTCCTGCAGCTACAAATACCGCTATGTTTACAGCTAAGAAAATTGTGCAGGAATTTGTATGTAGATATGGTATCCCTAGAATAATCGAAAGTGATAGGGGTACCCATTTTACAGGTGATGTCTTTCAAGGAATGTGTAAGTTGATGGGAATTGATAGCAAGCTGCACACTCCGTACCGTCCACAGGCGAGTGCGAAGGTCGAAAGAGTGAACAGCACTATTAAAAATAAATTGAGTAAAGTGATGGCAGAGACAGGATTGACATGGCCAGAAGCTTTACCCATTGTATTGTACAGTATCAGAACCACTCCCAGGTCCCCTCTTAATCTGTCCCCCTTTGAAATCTTATTTGGTCGACAACCGCATGTCATGATTAACCCTCAGGATGATTTGAAATGTAACAATGAAGTAACTGTAAAGTACTTGATTAACATGAGTAAACAGTTAAGGAATCAAAATGATAATCTAAAGTTGGTGATTCCTGATCTACCTGATAGTAATTGTCATGACATTGAACCTGGGGATTATGTAATGATACGAAATTTTCTACGCTCAGGTTGCCTTATTGACAGATGGGAAGGACCATACCAGGTCTTATTGACTAGCACTACAGCATTGAAGGTTGCTGAGAGAGAGACTTGGGTCCATTCATCCCACTGCAAGAAGGTTGCTGATCCAGAGAAGTCCCGTGATAAGGAACAGACGGTAGAGGTTGTATCACTGGAGTGTCTGTTCCAGGAGGACTGAGGCGGCACCTGAGCCTTGAAGACCGAGAGCTGTTGTCGACTCCCCACTCCCTTTTATTGTTTTTCTCCACTTCCCATCCCCTCTCCCTCAAATGTATTTTTCCTCCTTCTCATTCTTCTTCGTCTACTCCTCAAAGATGGACTTGCCCCAAGAGACTGTGATCCGGATTTTCCTGTTGACCATGATGTTGACCAGAGCAGTCTGTTCCGGCGAGAGTACCATGGAGGTCGATAGAGGTTCTGGAATGAGTTCTGATGATAAAGATGGAGGCGTAGTTTCCCAAGATCAACCTAACCAACAAGCAAAGGCGAGTATCAGAAAACGATCCGATAGCATTGACCATAGAAGAAATTGTGACGGATTGTTAGCTGAAGAAAACTGTATCTGTAGGCTCTGTAACAATGTCATTGAAGATGGGTGCATTAAGAAATGCCAATCCAGTTTTAATATCCATATGGACCGGCATCCATTGAGTGATTATCACTCCTTAGTGGGTAATGTATTAAACAAAACAGATTGTTGGGTATGCTCTCAAGTACCTCAGGGTCATAGCAAATCAGGGCTAGTACCATTTCCTTTAACGATAGGGGAGGTACTTGAGTTAAATGGTGGGAGACCGGTGGACCGGAGGTTTAATATCTCCAGCCCTCCTAGTTTGAAGCTCCACCAATACCACGTGGATAGGTCCCTATTATGTTTTAACATCTCCAATCCCAGAAAGCCGGGAAATTGGGAAGTATCATGGAGTAACCACACCATGACCTTTTCACATAGAGCAGATAGAATGCCTACAGATACAGAGCTTGTACGCCACATAGCCAGTAGAGGAAAATCTTTCCGGTATAGATACACCTTAGGAAATAGGATTACTAGAGTTGGAGAAGTATCACCAGGATACTGTGCACATATCGTACAACCTGATACGTGCATTAAGCAGATGGAAGAATTAGGGCTAGGAGATTTCACCTGGAAGGTGTGTAATATGGTAATGTCTTTCTCCGTCCCATATGTTCTCCCCGATGATGCATATTTCATATGCGGGAGAAAGGCGTACAAGTGGCTTGCCCCAAACTCTGAAGGATTGTGTTATATTGGAAGAGTATTGCCTGAAGTAATGACTGTAACCCATGATAAAATGAAAGACATACACCGTGGTGCCCAAGCTCCTTATACTCACACTCATTACGAGCACCTCGTTAAAAGACAACTGTCAGAAAGGTTAGAGCATCCGGCCTCTGATCTGATCCATGAATCCACCGGGATTCAGGTTCTGGTGGCGTTAGATTTCACTCGCACCGCTCGAGGAGTGATGAATTATAGATACATTTCCGCACTCGCCAATTTGTTAGATAATATCACTGAAATGTATGATGACACGTTTAGATACACTGGAAGAGAACTTCAGGCTTATAAAACAGAACTGGTACAGCATAGAATGGTTCTTAATTACCTCACAGCAGTGACAGGCGGATATTGTGTTACATTGGCAACACAGTACGGCGTGAAGTGTTGCACGTATATCACAAATAGCACCGAGGATCCGGTAGAGGTCATAGACCAAAAGATGGACGATATTCTCCAATTAAAGTGGGAATTTCGCCGAAAACACAATCTCACTCTTGCTGCTGTAGGTAATGAGCTGACTGGTTGGGTGTCATGGTTGAACCCGCGAAATTGGTTCTCTGGTTTAGGAGACTGGGCTCAAGGAGTCATAATGGATGTTGGGAAGTTTCTACTATGTATCTTAGGTGTCGTTATATCGATTGGATTGATATTTAGATGCGGGCAGGCTTTAATGAGGTGCAAACAAAGTACCAGAGTGATGAGTTTGAGGAGTGAGGAAACTGTAATTTACCTGGATTTGATTTACGACCCAACGATAGAAACAATGATGTGATGAAAATGCGATTTCTACGGTCCGTTTCTTTCACCTGTTTTTCTGGTTTTTCTCCAAGATAACAAGACCCCCTTGGACGAGGAAGTTGATGAGACGCTATACAGACAACGGATAGACCAAAGAAGAAGTTTTGACCACTTGAGATATGGACACTTGATGAACTTTGCCATGGATCCCCAGTTTCCCTAGAATTCTTAAAATTACGCTAGCCCAACATTTTTTGTAAATCTAATGGCATTGACAAAGCTTATTGCTCACGCTTAATGAGCAAAACAGCGCAAAGAAGACGACTTTCAACTGATACCGAACAAAACTTCAACCGACAGATGTACATTAACCTGACATAGAATACCACCGCATTTACCGTAATTATGTCTTTTCTTCATTTCTACAACCCTCAGGTAATGACACACATAGTATAGGGAATACAGGCACAGATATCAGCAATCACATATTCCCCCATTCATGTATCATCAACTAAAATGTGCTCCCCATTTTGTTCAAAATCCGAAAAGAGCTCGGTAAAGTTTGACAGCCCATCCACAGACCTGTACCACGGGATAAGAAGGAATTCAAATGTATACTTCGCAATACCTCGAAGCTTGATTTACAACACGTACGGCACGATGATACATGACCCCCCAAACATGGACTCATACACACATGCTTCTGCTATCACACTAGGTCATACCTTCTTCACACCTACTCCTCTCTCCTCCCTTACCCAACCATGGAAATGAATTAACCCCTGACATATATTTTTCTCCTTTTGAAATGTTTTAGAAGGTGGCAGTTATTATTGACTGCCAAAGGGTGGACTGTCAAAGTCAGAAAAATATCTCTATGCACACTACCATATTTGCACCTCACACAGGTCCGTGCTGCGCATGCGTACGCTCTCCCGTACGTGCGCATACTCACAGTCGCGGGCACCCGCAGGCGCATGGTATGCGTATTTACGGTAGAGTTTATGTGGTTGTAGCGTGCGACTCAATCATTACATATTTTCACTAATAATGTATTTTGTAGATCATGGTCCCTTTGATAGATTCTGAAAGTTTGGTTAATATAGAATGTTTATGAACAGAGGAATCCCTCTTTGTTTGATACGAAGGGTCAGATAGGAGTAATACAGTGGTGTTTAGTATCCATCGGAAGAATATTTAATTAGAAATATTCCGGTGTTGGTTTGAAGCAGATCAATCGCTCGTGCGAATAGTTATGGACATAAGAAGTTTATGAACATTTACTTTATTTGCACTTTATTACCCATGCGGCGGGAAACCCAGTTTCCCTCCCACCTGAGCAGTTGGAAATAGTCACAGCCCACCTGTATGAATCAACCTATGACCTTTTGTTATAATACGATGCCGAATTCCTATGTCCAATGAACAATGAGATTGTAGGGACCATTGAATTGTATTGTGTGTGGGGCATAAATAGGCAGGCCGACCGTATCCAGTTCACTCTCTTCAACGGTTCTCATTGCTGATAATCGGGAGCTGGATATCGAGGCGCATGCGATCGTTCCCCTTGTGCGTAAGTTCTCTCCGTAATCATATTGTCTTACTGTGAGCCATTTCTCTCTCTCCCTCTCTTCTCTTTCTCGCGTATTTTTCCTTGATTAGATTTGAATTGTATTGTATTGTATTTCCTGTGTAGTTATCTGGTTAGTTGGTTTATGTTATATTGTAGTGTATGCTTTGTACTGTGATTCCTTTTGCAAGTATAATAGTCATAATACACATAATAGGTTTCGGACCCTAAGCCCAGGTATCTGCGTATTCTTTATAGTGTTAAGTACTCCCTGAGCATCGGTGACACTCAAGCAGCTTTGTAGTTAATCAGGTTACACAAGGTTGCACTTACACTTTGTCTCTACATTAAGGTTTGCTGTGTATTTCATTGCTAAAGGTATAGATATAAAGGTTTAACGTTGTGAGCGTCTGCATCACTGGTGATCTCCTCGTGGTCCCGAGCGCTGCTACGCTATAGCGAATCATTACGATAAGTCAACAGCCAATAGTCTGCCTGCCTGCTATCACTTGGCCGTGAGTGAACGTGACGCCTGAGCGTCTCGATCACGGCTAAGCGATCGATACGCAACTTGCGTACCCTTACGGTACTTCTTACGTAGATAGCGTACATTGTTCTTAGACCTCATAAAGGGTTATATACACGATAAATATTTAGCTTTATCACTGTATATACTGTAGATGCGCTGGATGCTATGCAGGTTACCATACTGTATATACTGTAGATGCGCTGGATGCTACGCAGGTTACTATACTGTATATACTGTAGATGTACTGGATGCTATGCAGGTTACTATACTGTATATACTGTAGATGTACTGGATGCTGTGCAGGTTACTATACTGTATATACTGTAGATGTACTGGATGCTGTGCAGGTTACTATACTGTATATACTGTAGATGCGCTGGATGCTATGCAGGTTACCATACTATATATACTGTAGATGTACTGGATGCTGTGCAGGTTACTATACTGTATATACTGTAGATGTGCTGGATGCTATGCAGGTTACTATACTGTAGATGTACTGGATGCTGTGCAGGTTACTATCCTGTGTATACTGTAGATGTACTGGATGCTATGCAGGTTACTATACTGTATATACTGTAGATGTACTGGATGCTGTGCAGGTTACTATACTGTATATACTGTAGATGTGCTGGATGCTATGCAGGTTACTATACTGTATATACTGTAGATGTGCTGGATGCTATGCAGGTTACCATACTGTATATACTGAAGATGTGCTGGGTGCTATGCAGGTTACTATACTGTATATACTGTAGATGTGCTGGATGCTATGCAGGTTACCATACTGTATATACTGAAGATGTGCTGGGTGCTATGCAGGTTACTATACTGTATATACTGTAGATGTACTGGATGCTATGCAGGTTACTACACTGTATATACTGTAGATGTGCTGGATGCTATGCAGGTTATTATACTGTATATACTGTACATGCACTGGATGCTATGCAGGTTATACTGTAGATGCGTTGGATGCTGTGCAGGTTACTATACTGTATATACTGTAGATGTGCTGGATGCTGTGCAGGTTATTATACTGTATATACTGTAGATGTACTGGATGCTGTGCAGGTTACTATACTGTATATACTGTAGATGTGCTGGATGCTATGCAGGTTACTATACTGTATATACTGTAGATGTTCTGGATGCTATGCAGGTTACTATACTGTATATACTGTAGATGTGCTGGATGCTATGCAGGTTACTATACTGTATATACTGTAGATGTACTGGATGCTATGCAGGTGACTATACTGTATATACTGTAGATGTACTGGATGCTGTGCAGGTTACTATACTGTAGATGTACTGGATGCTATGCAGGGTACTATACTGTATATACTGTAGATGTACTGGATGCTGTGCAGGTTACTGTACTGTATATACTGTAGATGTACTGGATGCTGTGCAGGTTACTATACTGTATATACTGTAGATGCGCTGGATGGTGTGCAGGTTACTATACTGTATATACTGTAGATGTACTGGATGCTATGCAGGTTACTATACTGTATATACTGTAGATGTACTGGATGCTATGCAGGTTACTATACTGTATATATTGTAGATGTACTGACTGCTATGCAGGTTACTATACTGTATATACTGTAGATGTACTGGATGCTATGCAGGGTACTATACTGTATATACTGTAGATGTGCTGGATGCTATGCAGGTTACTATACTGTATATACTGTAGATGCGCTGGATGCTATGCAGGTTACTATACTGTATATACTGTAGAAATACTGGATGCTGTGCAGGTTACTATACTGTATATACTGTAGATGCGCTGGATGCTGTGCAGGTTACTATACTGTATGTACTGTAGATGCGCTGGATGCTATGCAGGTTACTATACTGTATATACTGTAGATGTGCTGGATGCTATGCAGGTTACTATACTGTATATACTGTAGATGCGCTGGATGCTATGCAGGTTACTATACTGTATATACTGTAGATGTGCTGGATGCTATGCATGTTATTATACTGTATATATGTGAGAGGTGCGGTGCGTGTGGTGGTGCCTGCTGCCGTGCAGGTGTAGACTCTGTACTCACCAGGCGCCGCTCTCTCTCACCTTCAGGTACCGGAACCTTCAACGGACCTGGAATTCTTCAGTCGGATCCGGACACGGCGATTCCCTCTTGGAGCTGACCGTCGACCGAGCTGAGGAGAGAATGGTTTACATTAAAGGGGGTATCGACCCTTCTTCCACTGGAACAGGGGATACCCCAGGGGTGGCTGCGACCTTCACCGGCTGGGTGAATGGTCATCACCGGCACAAAGCCTCAGCTACCCAGCTTTCACACACTCGCGCTTTCGCACGTAGTGTGATGAAAGGGATTCTCACGTCCGTGAGCAATCCTAACTCCGGCGCTCGGGGACAAACAAGGGACAGACGTACACGGATGCTACTCACCGTCACGAGTCTTGCACTCCGATCTTCTCCACTTACAGGTCCCTGTAAGGAGGCAAAGAGAAACAGCCGTGCAGGGCCTAACTCTGACCTAGTGTCACACCCTATACTATCTACAACAGCGGAGCCCTCAAACTAGCTCTGTGGGTGTGGTGCAACACAACTATGCACAACTTACACAACACATACACTTTGCCCTGCACGGTAACAACATATAACACACTATCGGAGTTACAACATAAAACGGTGCTGTCCCTTTATCTACCCGACCCAGAACACCCAGTAGTGGGGACCGCACAGCTCACCCACCTACCGTACTCTCAGGGTGGCCTGAGCCTAGCGCCCAGTACCACCTTTACTCACCTCAGGGAAACACTGCTTCGCTGGGCCTAGCGCCCCCTAACTGCCCACAGGCCGGAGGCCTGACTTTGCCCACGGGCCTAGCGCCCGCCTACTTGTCGCCCGTTGGGTGACCTGGGCCTTGTGCCCAGGGTCACCTTATCGTATCCCTGATTTGGCCACAAATACCCTAGGGCCTAACGCCCTCTATTAGCCACAGGCCTAGTGCCTAGATTGTTCCCCGGGCCTAGTGCCCGCCTAACTGGTGCCGCATGAGTGGGGTGGCTTGGGCCTAATGCCCAAACCACCTCATCAAATATTGGGGGCCCAAACTCCTAACTGCGCCCAGGCCTAGCGCCTGAATTCAGTGAATTGTGTCCTCGGGCCTAATGCCCGTCCCTGGTGGTCGAGAGAGGAAAAGGGGAGGGGGAGGATAGCCTCACTGAGGCCTTACCTAACCTGGGGGCCTCCACCGTCTTCTGCCGCTGACCCGTCCTGGCCAGCGGCGCCTCCGTCTCTTCCCTGCGTCCAGCCGCCGCTGGACATCTTCTTTCTGCAGGCCGACGTCTTCTGGCCTCTTCCGCGGCCTCAGGACCTCCTCTCCCCGCGGTCGTCGTCTTCTCCTCGGCGCCGGATCCTCTTCTGCGCTCCGGCGCGCCGACGACCTCCTCCGCTGCTCCCGGCCGTGTCTTCTCTTCTTCGCGCTCTTCGGCGCGGCCTCTCCTTCTTGGTCCCGCCCGGCGTCTGACGTCAGACGCCGGAGGCGGGGCCTATGACGCGGCGAGCGCCGATTGGCTCGCCGCGTCTCTCCCTGATTGGCCGCCGCTCCGGGAGCCGCGATTGGCTCCCGGAGGGCGCCAACATTTAAAAGCCTCTGGTCCGGTGCAGGGAACAGTGTAATCCCTGCACCGGACACCCGCCGCCACTCACCCAGCGCTGGGGACAGACAAGCTGCCCCAGCGCTGTCCCCAACTAGGGACAACACAGATGTGCCCACAGGGCACATCCTTACATTTCCCCCCCCTTTTTCCTTTGTAGTCCCTACAAAGTTCCTCACGACGTCCATTGTCCGCGGGTCAGGGAATTCCGAGGTCCCTCCGGCGAGGGTGCATTCGGGGGCCCAGCCTGGACCAGCTGTGACCCCACATCCTTCCTCCTCCAGCTCCGGGTTCCTCTTGCGTCCTGACCTCCATCGGCGGATCCTCTGGGGGAGTGGCATCTCCTCACGGTCGCTTGACGTTGGCCACCAAGGGGAATCTTCTTCCACGGGGACAACAGTCACCCACTCTTGGCCTCCGATATCGTCTGTGGCTTCGTCCCTGTCTTCCGGGTGTGGTATCGACCACCACCCAACAGCGGAATCCTCCGGGGCATCCGTTTCCTCCCGGGCAACAGCCACCACATGTCGAATTTCCTCGTGGGGCATCTCCAAAGGTCCTGTGTCTTCCTCTGGAACGGGTCCTCCCACGGCATCACAGTCCTGTCCCCGTACGTCGGTCCATCTCGGCACTCCCGGCAGGTACTCTTGCTCCAGGACTATCTCCTCCTCTTCACGGAGGGCATTCAACTGGGAGCATGACTCCACCCGATCCTGCCAGTCACTCTCGTCGGCGCTTCCGACGCCAGAGTCGTCCTCCATCTGTTCTGGGAGGGATTCGTCGGCGGACAGCTCACCGTAGTCCGAGTCCTCCTCCGATACTTGGACTGGGGTATTACTTTCCTCCTCAGCGTACTTCTTCGCTTCCGCTGGCACCTCTACTTCCTCAGCGTACTCTTTCGCTTCCGCTGGCATCGTTACTTCCTCAGCGTACTCCTTCGCTTCCGCTGGCATCTCTTGGTACCCAGGACACTCCTGTTCCGCACGTCCTGGTCGTGTACGGTTCCATCGTGGAGAGATTCCAGACGTCTCAGTCACTGGGTCTTCACGCTTTTCTTCGCAGCGTGGTCTCTTCACCTCCCAGTCGTCCACCTCCGCCTCATGCGGGAAAGGATTCTGCCTTACTGGGGTCACTTTCTTGGGACAGAGTAGGTCCGCGGCATCTTCCCAAGGGCACTCACTGGCCGCATGTCCTGGTCGCCGACACTTCCAACAAGGGAGGGCCACTGCCACCTTCTCCAAGACGGGTTCCTGATCCACCTCCTTCACTGGGGAATCTTCACCCGTTGGTTCCAGCTCAGAGGAAATGGGCACCTGCGAACTAACTTCAAGCAAGGCCTTCCGCTCCATTTCCCTGGTTTCCTCCTCCCATCTCTGGGCGCGACCATCCGCAATCATCCGGTCTTCGTTCCACGGACAATCGGGAAGCGCATGTCTCGCAGAGCGCACACACAGGCTCTGCAGCCACCCGGTCCCAAAGCTGCTGACGAGACTCCGTCAGCTGCTTCACCGTGGCCTCGTAATCCGTCCGGTCTTCAGTCCATGGACATTCCAGGAGCCGATGTCGGGGATCTCCACAGTTTTCACACCAGGAATCAACCTCGTCTTCGCTCAACTCTTCGTCCCAAGGACAACTGTTGTGCTCATGCCCGTAGTTTCCGCAGAGCAAACACCAGGACTCCTTCTTCGCTTGGCCCTTCTGACGTCTTCGGTCCGCTTCCTGGACCACCTTCTTTGGGGACGTCTCTCGCCAAGTACACTCGTCGGCAAAGTGACCTGTTTGCCGACATTTCTTGCAGGGCGTCACAGCGGCCTTCTTGCGCCCCTTCTCCCGGCGCTCTTCTTTTTCACGCTGGACCGACCGCTGCACCATCTTCAGGATGTCTGCCCCAGACACCGTCACCCAGTCGCTCTGGTCCGCACACGTCCGGGGGTGAGTCTTCTCCGGAGCCGTCCGCAGGGAGGTCTTCTTGGTGGCGTTCCACATCGTGTCCGTGATCCGGTCTCTTTGATCCTGCCGACTACGCCAAGTGTGAGAGGTGCGGTGCGTGTGGTGGTGCCTGCTGCCGTGCAGGTGTAGACTCTGTACTCACCAGGCGCCGCTCTCTCTCACCTTCAGGTACCGGAACCTTCAACGGACCTGGAATTCTTCAGTCGGATCCGGACACGGCGATTCCCTCTTGGAGCTGACCGTCGACCGAGCTGAGGAGAGAATGGTTTACATTAAAGGGGGTATCGACCCTTCTTCCACTGGAACAGGGGATACCCCAGGGGTGGCTGCGACCTTCACCGGCTGGGTGAATGGTCATCACCGGCACAAAGCCTCAGCTACCCAGCTTTCACACACTCGCGCTTTCGCACGTAGTGTGATGAAAGGGATTCTCACGTCCGTGAGCAATCCTAACTCCGGCGCTCGGGGACAAACAAGGGACAGACGTACACGGATGCTACTCACCGTCACGAGTCTTGCACTCCGATCTTCTCCACTTACAGGTCCCTGTAAGGAGGCAAAGAGAAACAGCCGTGCAGGGCCTAACTCTGACCTAGTGTCACACCCTATACTATCTACAACAGCGGAGCCCTCAAACTAGCTCTGTGGGTGTGGTGCAACACAACTATGCACAACTTACACAACACATACACTTTGCCCTGCACGGTAACAACATATAACACACTATCGGAGTTACAACATAAAACGGTGCTGTCCCTTTATCTACCCGACCCAGAACACCCAGTAGTGGGGACCGCACAGCTCACCCACCTACCGTACTCTCAGGGTGGCCTGAGCCTAGCGCCCAGTACCACCTTTACTCACCTCAGGGAAACACTGCTTCGCTGGGCCTAGCGCCCCCTAACTGCCCACAGGCCGGAGGCCTGACTTTGCCCACGGGCCTAGCGCCCGCCTACTTGTCGCCCGTTGGGTGACCTGGGCCTTGTGCCCAGGGTCACCTTATCGTATCCCTGATTTGGCCACAAATACCCTAGGGCCTAACGCCCTCTATTAGCCACAGGCCTAGTGCCTAGATTGTTCCCCGGGCCTAGTGCCCGCCTAACTGGTGCCGCATGAGTGGGGTGGCTTGGGCCTAATGCCCAAACCACTTCATCAAATATTGGGGGCCCAAACTCCTAACTGCGCCCAGGCCTAGCGCCTGAATTGTGTCCTCGGGCCTAATGCCCGTCCCTGGTGGTCGAGGGAGGAAAAGGGGAGGGGGAGGATAGCCTCACTGAGGCCTTACCTAACCTGGGGGCCTCCACCGTCTTCTGCCGCTGACCCGTCCTGGCCAGCGGCGCCTCCGTCTCTTCCCTGCGTCCAGCTGCCGCTGGACATCTTCTTTCTGCAGGCCGACGTCTTCTGGCCTCTTCCGCGGCCTCAGGACCTCCTCTCCCCGCGGTCGTCATCTTCTCCTCGGCGCCGGATCCTCTTCTGCGCTCCGGCGCGCCGACGACCTCCTCCGCTGCTCCCGGCCGTGTCTTCTCTTCTTCGCGCTCTTCGGCGCCGCCTCTCCTTCTTGGTCCCGCCCGGCGTCTGACGTCAGACGCCGGAGGCGGGGCCTATGACGCGGCGAGCGCCGATTGGCTCGCCGCGTCTCTCCCTGATTGGCCGCCGCTCCGGGAGCCGCGATTGGCTCCCGGAGGGCGCCAACATTTAAAAGCCTCTGGTCCGGTGCAGGGAAAAGTGTAATCCCTGCACCGGACACCCGCCGCCACTCACCCAGCGCTGGGGACAGACAAGCTGCCCCAGCGCTGTCCCCAACTAGGGACAACACAGATGTGCCCACAGGGCACATCCTTACATATACTGTAGATGTACTGGATGCTATGCAGGTTACTATACTGTATATAATGTAGATGTGCTGGATGCTATGCAGGTTACTATACTGTATATACTGTAGATGCGCTGGATGCTATGCAGGTTACTATACTGTATATACTGTAGATGTGCTGGATGCTGTGCAGGTTACTATACTGTATATACTGTAGAATAACTGTGCAAGGTGGCTACGTGGTCCTCCGGGAACACGTTCATAAGGTTCTATGCCTTCGATACTGCCGCTTCCCAGGATGCTTCCTTTGGACGCCGGTTCTTGTGCCCGCTACAGTGCGTCCCCTCCCATAAGGAACTGCTTTAGGACATCCCCATTGTCCAATCCTTGTGGAACCCAGTGTAGCCCGCAGCAGAAAACGAGATTTATGGTAAGAACTTACCTTTCTTAAATCTCTTTCTGCGAGGTACACTGGGCTCCACAAGGCGCCCACCCTGACACACTTAGCTTCTTTGGGTTGGTATGGCATTAGCCGCTGACACTTCTCTTGTCGTGAGAGTGTGGTGTATGTGGCTACTAACCATTGTCGTCTCTTTTCCTGCTACTGCATTGGGCTGGTTAACTAAAAACTTAGCTCCTGTGCAGGGAGGCGGCGTTATAGAGGAGGCGGTGCTGTGCATTCTGGGAACAGTCAAAGCTTTGAGCCTGTTGGTGCCTCGGATCAAGATCCTACTCTACACCCATTGTCCAATCCTTGTGGAGCCCAGTGTACCTCACAGAAAGAGATTGAACAAATGTAAGTTCTTACCATAAATCTCGTTATATTATATAGGTGCGCTGGATGTTGTGCACGGTTATTATATATATTATATAGGTGTACTGGATGCTGTGCATGATTATTATATATATTATATAGGTGCGCTGGATGTTGTGCATTGTTATTATATATATTATATAGGTGCGCTGGATGTTGTGCATGGTTATTATGTATATTATATAGATACGCTGGATGCTGTGCATGGTTATTATATATATTATATAGGTGCGCTGGATGTTGTGCATTGTTATTATATATATTATATAGGTGCGCTGGATGCTGTGCATTGTTATTATATATATTATATAGATACGCTGGATGCTGTG
Source organism: Pseudophryne corroboree (assembly GCF_028390025.1). NCBI lineage: Eukaryota > Metazoa > Chordata > Amphibia > Anura > Myobatrachidae > Pseudophryne > Pseudophryne corroboree. Next base: position 53,552,757 of record NC_086447.1, on the reverse strand, counting down.
CATGGTTATTATATATATTATAATGGTGCGCTGGATGCTGTGCATGGTTATTATATATATTATATTGATACGCTGGATGCTGTGCATGGTTATTATATATATTATATAGGTGCGCTGGATGTTGTGCATGGTTATTATATATATTATATAGGTGCGCTGGATGCTGTGCAGGTTATTATATATATTATATAGATACGCTGGATGCTGTGCATGGTTATTATAAATATTATATAGATACGCTGGATGCTGTGCATGGTTATTATATATATTATATAAGTGCGCTGGATGTTGTGCATGGTTATTATAATAAGAATTTACTTACCGATAATTCTATTTCTCATAGTCCGTAGTGGATGCTGGGGACTCCGTAAGGACCATGGGGAATAGCGGCTCCGCAGGAGACTGGGCACATCTAAAGAAAGCTTTAGGACTATCTGGTGTGCACTGGCTCCTCCCCCTATGACCCTCCTCCAAGCCTCAGTTAGGATACTGTGCCCGGACGAGCGTACACAATAAGGAAGGATTTTGAATCCCGGGTAAGACTCATACCAGCCACACCAATCACACCGTACAACTTGTGATCTGAACCCAGTTAACAGCATGATAACAGAGGAGCCTCTAGAAAAGATGGCTCACTACAGCAATAACCCGATTTTTTGGTAACAATAACTATGTACCAGTATTGCAGACAATCCGCACTTGGGATGGGCGCCCAGCATCCACTACGGACTATGAGAAATAGAATTATCGGTAAGTAAATTCTTATTTTCTCTAACGTCCTAAGTGGATGCTGGGGACTCCGTAAGGACCATGGGGATTATACCAAAGCTCCCAAACGGGCGGGAGAGTGCGGATGACTCTGCAGCACCAAATGAGAGAACTCCAGGTCCTCCTCAGCCAGGATATCAATTTTGTAGAATTTTACAAACGTATTTGCTCCTGACCAAGTAGCTGCTCGGCAAAGTTGTAAAGCCGAGACCCCTCGGGCAGCCGCCCAAGATGAGCCCACCTTCCTTGTGGAGTGGGCATTTACAGATTTTTGGCTGTGGCAGGCCTGCCACAGAATGTGCAAGCTGAATTGTACTACAAATCCAACGAGCAATAGTCTGCTTAGAAGCAGGAGCACCCAGCTTGTTGGGTGCATACAGGATAAACAGCGAGTCAGATTTCCTGACTCCAGCCGTCCTGGAAACATATATTTTCAGGGCCCTGACAACGTCTAGCAACTTGGAGTCCTCCAAGTCCCTAGTAGCCGCAGGCACCACAAATAGGTTGGTTCAGGTGAAACGCTGAAACCACCTTAGGGAGAAACTGAGGACGAGTCCTCAATTCCGCCCTGTCCGAATGGAAAATCAGATAAGGGCTTTTTCAGGATAAAGCCGCCAATTCTGACACGCGCCAGGGCCAACAGCATGACCACTTTCCATGTGAGATATTTTAACTCCACAGATTTAAGTGGTTCAAACCAATGTGACTTTTGGAACCCAAAACTACATTGAGATCCCAAAGTGCCACTGGAGGCACAAAAGGAGGCTGTATATGCAGTACCCCTTTTACAAACGTCTGAACTTCAGGGATTGAAGCTAGTTCTTTTTGGAAGAAAATTGACAGGGCCGAAATTTGAACCTTAATGGACCCCAATTTCAGGCCCATAGACACTCCTGTTTGCAGGAAATGTAGGAATCGACCCAGTTGAATTTCCTCCGTCGGGCCTTACTGGCCTCGCACCACGCAACATATTTTCGCCAATTGCGGTGATAATGTTTTTGCGGTTACATCCTTCCTGGCTTTGATCAGGATAGGGATGACTTCATCCGGAATGCCTTTTTTCCTTCAGGATCCGGCGTTCAACCGCCATGCCGTCAAACGCAGCCGCGGTAAGTCTTGGAACAGACAGGGTCCTTGCTGGAGCAGGTCCCTTCTTAGAGGTAGAGGCCACGGATCCTCCGTGAGCATCTCTTGAAGTTCCGGTTACCAAGTCCTTCTTGGCCAATCCGGAGCCACGAATATAGTGCTTACTCCTCTCCATCTTATCAATCTCAGTACCTTGGGTATGAGAGGCAGAGGAGGGAACACATACCCTGACTGGTACACCCACGGTGTTACCAGAGCGTCTACAGATATTGCCTGAGGGTCCCTGGACCTGGCGCAATACCTGTCGAGTTTTTCCCAACGGTTTATAATCATGTGGAAGACTTCTGGGTGAAGTCCCCACTCTCCCGGATGGAGGTCGTGCTGAGGAAGTCTGCTTCCCAGTTGTCCACTCCCGGAATGAATACTGTCGACAGTGCTATCACATGATTTTCCGCCCAGCGAAGAATCCTTGCAGCTTCTGCCATTGCCCTCCTGCTTCTTGTGCCACCCTGTCTGTTTACGTGGGTGACTGCCGTGATGTTGTCCGACTGGATCAACACCGGCTGACCTTGAAGCAGAGGTCTTGCTAAGCTTAGAGCATTGTAAATGTCCCTTAGCTTCAGGATATTTATGTGAAGTGATGTCTCCAGGCTTGACCATAAGCCCTGGATATTCCTTCCCTGTGTGACTGCTCCCCAGCCTCGCAGGCTGGCATCCGTGGTCACCAGGACCCAGTCCTGAATGCCGAATCTGCGGCCCTCTAGAAGATGAGCACTCTGCAACCACCACAGGAGGGACACCCTTGTCCTTGGTGACAGGGTTATCCGCTGATGCATCTGAAAATGCGACCCGGACCATTTTTCCAGCAGGTCCCACTGGAAAGTTCTTGCGTGGAATCTGCCGAATGGGATTGCTTCGTAGGAAGCCACCATTTTACCCAGAACCCTTGTGCATTGATGCACTGAGACTTGGCTCGGTTTTAGGAGGTTCCTGACTAGCTCGGATAACTCCCTGGCTTTCTCCTCCGGGAGAAACACCTTTTTCTGGACTGTGTCCAGGATCATCCCTAGGAACAGAAGACAAGTCGTCGGAACCAGCTGCGATTTTGGAATATTGAGAATCCAATCGTGCTGCCGCAACACTACCTGAGATAGTGCTACACCGACCTCCAACTGTTCCCTGGATCTTACCCTTATCAGGGAATTGTCCAAGTAAGGGATAACTAAAATTCCCTTCCTTCGAAGGAATATCATCATTTCGGCCATTACCTTGGTAAAGACCCGGGGTGCCGTGGACCATCCATACGGCAGCGTCTGAACTGATAGTGACAGTTCTGTACCATAAACCTGAGGTACCCTTGGTGAGAAGGGTAAATTTTGACATGAAGGTAAGCATCCTTGATGTCCCGAGACATCATGTAGTCCCCTTCTTCCAGGTTCGCAATCACTGCTCTGAGTGACTCAATCTTGAATTTGAACCTCTGTATGTAAGTGTTCAAAGATTTTAGATTTAGAATCGGTCTCACCGAGCCGTCCGGCTTCGGTACCACAACAGTGTGGAATAATACCCCGTTCCCTGTTGCAGGAGGGGTATCTTGATTATCACCTGCTGGGAATACAGCTTGTGAATGGCTTCCAAAATTGTCTCCCTGTCAGAAGGAGACATCGGTAAAGCCGACTTTAGGAAACGGCGAGGGGGAGACGTCTCGAATTCTAATTTGTACCCCTGAGATATCACCTGAAGGATCCAGGGGTCTACTTGCGAGTGAGCCCACTGCACGCTGAAATTCATTGAGACGGGCCCCCCACCGTGCCTGATTCTGCTTGTAAAGCCCCAGCGTATACTGAGGGCTTGGCAGAGGCGGGAGAGGGTTTCTGTTCCTGGGAACTGGCTGATTTCTGCAGCCTTTTTCCTCTCCCTCTGTCACGGGGCAGAAATGAGGAACCTTTTGCCCGCTTGTCCACGAAAAGACTGCGCCTGATAATACGGCGTCTTCTCATGTTGAGAGGCGACCTGGGGTACAAACGTGGATTTCCCAGCTGTTGCCGTGGCCACCAGGTCTGAAAGACCGACCCCAAATAACTCCTCCCCTTAATAAAGCAATACTTCCAAATGCCGTTTGGAATACGCATCACCTGACCACTGACGTGTCCATAACCCTCTACTGGTAGAAATGGACAACGCACTTAGACTTGATGCCAGTCGGCAAATATTCCGCTGTGCATCACGCATATATAGAAATGCATCTTTTAAATGCTCTATAGGCAAAAATATACTGTCCCTATCTAGGGTATCAATATTTTCAGTCAGGGAATCCGACCACGCCAACCCAGCACTGCACATCCAGGCTGAGGCGATTGCTGGTCGCAGTATAACACCAGTATGTGTGTAAATACATTTTAGGATACCCTCCTGCTTTCTATCAGCAGGATCCTTAAGGGCGGCCATCTCAGGAGAGGGTAGAGCCCTTACAAGCGTGTGAGCGCTTTATCCACCCTAGGGGGTGTTTCCCAACGCACCCTAACCTCTGGCGGGAAAGGATATAATGCCAATAACATTTTAGAAATTATCAGTTGTTATCGGGGGAAACCCACGCATCATCACACACCTCATTTAATTTCTCAGATTCAGGAAAACTACAGGTAGTTTTTCCTCACCGAACATAATACCCCTTTTTTGGTGGTACTCGTATTATCAGAAATGTGTAAAACATTTTTCATTGCCTCAATCATGTAACGTGTGGCCCTACTGGAAGTCACATTTGTCTCTTCACCGTCGACACTGGAGTCAGTATCCGTGTCGGCGTCTATATCTGCCATCTGCGGTAACGGGCGCTTTAGAGCCCCTGACGGCCTATGAGACGTCTGGACAGGCACAAGCTGAGTAGCCGGCTGTCTCATGTCAACCACTGTCTTTTATACAGAGCTGACACTGTCACGTAATTTCTTCCAACAGTTCATCCACTCAGGTGTCGACCCCCTAGGGGGTGACATCACTATTACAGGCAATCTGCTCCGTCTCCACATCATTTTTCTCCTCATACATGTCGACACAAAAGTACCGACATACAGCACACACACAGGGAATGCTCTGATAGAGGACAGGACCCAACTAGCCCTTTGGGGAGACAGAGGGAGAGTTTGCCAGCACACACCAGAGCGCTATATATATACAGGGATAACCTTATATAAGTGTTTTTCCCCTTATAGCTGCTGTATAGTTAATACTGCGCCTAATTAGTGCCCCCCTCTCTTTTTTAACCCTTTCTGTAGTGTAGTGACTGCAGGGGAGAGCCAGGGAGCTTCCCTCCAACGGAGCTGTGAGGGAAAATGGCGCCAGTGTGCTGAGGAGATAGGCTCCGCCCCCTTATCGGCGGCCTTATCTCCCGTTTTTCTATGTATTCTGGCAGGGGTTAAATGCATCCATATAGCCCAGGAGCTATATGTGATGCATTTTTTTTGCCATCCAAGGTGTTTTTATTGCGTCTCAGGGCGCCCCCCCCCAGCGCCCTGCACCCTCAGTGACCGGAGTGTGTAGTGTGCTGAGAGCAATGGCGCACAGCTGCAGTGCTGTGCGCTACCTTGTTGAAGACAGGACGTCTTCTGCCGCCGATTTTCCGGACCTCTTCTGCCTTCTGGCTCTGTAAGGGGGCCGGCGGCGCGGCTCTGGGACCCATCCAAGCTGGGCCTGTGATCGTCCCTCTGGAGCTAATGTCCAGTAGCCTAAGAAGCCCAATCCACTCTGCACGCAGGTGAGTTCGCTTCTTCTCCCCTTAGTCCCTTGATGCAGTGAGCCTGTTGCCAGCAGGTCTCACTGAAAATAAAAAACCTAAACTAAAACTTTCACTAAGAAGCTCAGGAGAGCCCCTAGTGTGCACCCTTCTCGTTCGGGCACAGAGATCTAACTGAGGCTTGGAGGAGGGTCATAGGGGGAGGAGCCAGTGCACACCAGATAGTCCTAAAGCTTTCTTTAGATGTGCCCAGTCTCCTGCGGAGCCGCTATTCCCCATGGTCCTTACGGAGTCCCCAGCATCCACTTAGGACGTTAGAGAAATATATTATATAGGTGCGCTGGATGCTGTGCAGGTTATTATATATATTATATAGATACGCTGGATGCTGTGCATGGTTATTATATATATTATATAGATACGCTGGATGCTGTGCACGGTTATTATATATATTATATTGATACGCTGGATGCTGTGCACGGTTATTATATATATTATATAGATACGCTGGATGCTGTGCACGGTTATTATATATATTATATAGATACGCTGGATGCTGTGCATGGTTATTATATATATTACATAGATACGCTGGATGCTGTGCACGGTTATTATATATATTATATAGATACGCTGGATGCTGTGCACGGTTATTATATATATTATATAGATACGCTGGATGCTGTGCATGGTTATTATAAATATTATATAGATACGCTGGATGCTGTGCATGGTTATCATATATATTATATAGGTGCGCTGGATGTTGTGCATGGTTATTATATATATTATATCGGTGCGCTGGATGCTGTGCAGGTTATTATATATATTATATAGATACGCTGGATGCTGTGCATGGTTATATATATTATATAGATATGCTGGATGCTGTGCACGGTTATTATATATATTATATTGATACGCTGGATGCTGTGCATGGTTATTATATATATTATATAGATACGCTGGATGCTGTGCACGGTTATTATATAGATACGCTGGATGCTGTGCATGGTTATTATATATATTACATAGATACGCTGGATGCTGTGCACGGTTATTATATATATTATATAGATACGCTGGATGCTGTGCACGGTTATTATATATATTATATAGATACGCTGGATGCTGTGCATGGTTATTATATATATTATATAGATACGCTGGATGCTGTGCACGGTTATTATATATATTATATTGATACACTGGATGCTGTGCACGGTTATTATATATATTATATAGATACGCTGGATGCTGTGCACGGTTATTATATATATTATATAGATACGCTGGATGCTGTGCATGGTTATTATATAGATATATATATTATATAGATACGCTGGATGCTGTGCATGGTTATTATATATATTATATTGATACGCTGGATGCTGTGCATGGTTTTTATATATATTATATAGATACGCTGGATGCTGTGCATGGTTATTATATATATTATATAGGTGCTGGATACTGTGCATGGTTATTAAATATATTATATAGGTGCTGGATACTGTACATGGTTATTATATATATTATATAGATACACTGGATGCTGTGCATGGTTATTATATATATTATATAGATACGCTGGATGCTGTGCATGGTTATTATATATATTATATAGATACACTGAATGCTGTGCACGGTTATTATATATATATTATATAGATACGCTGGATGTTGTGCATGGTTATTATATATATTACTAGGTGCTTCATCGCGCCCTAAGGGCGCTCTTCACACCGTCGCAAAGGGCTACGCCCCCTTAACCCTTGCATGCCTTTCTGGGGTTCAATATTTGTGTTATATGGAGTATCACCTGCATTCCTTTGTTAGTGGTTAAATATTGCGCAATGAAAGGGTGTGCGATGGTGAAGGAGGCGCAGCCCCTTGCGACGGCGTGAACAGCACCTGCAGGCCACAATGTACAGAATGTAGCGGGTGCGGGGGGTACTGCGGATGGTGTCTGTATATGCTGCGGATGGAGGGGGGGCGGAAGTGGGGGTGGGGCCCGGATGGGGAAGGGTTGGGAGGTGCTGCGGGTGGGGGAGGGGCAGAGGAGTGGGGGATGCAGATGAGGGAGGGGTCCGGAGGCACTGAAGGTGGGGGAGGGGCAGGGGTGCCAAGGGTGGGGGAGAGGCTGGTGTGGGGATGTTGCAGATGGGTGAAGGGTTCCGGAGGTGCTGTGGGATGGGAAGGGGCGGGAGTGCTGCTGGTGGGGTAGGGGTCCGCAGGCGCCATGGGTAGGGGAGAGGCAGGTACGGGTGTTGCGGCGGATGGGGAAGGAGGTCCGGAGGTGCTGCAGGTGGTGGAGGGGCAGGTGCGGGGGTGCCATTGGTGGGGGAGGGGTGGGTGAGGGGGGGACCGCGGATGGAGGAGGGTGTCTGCAGATGCTGCAGGTGGAGGGGGGCAGGTGTGGGGGAGACATATAAGGGGGGTGAATGGATGAGGGGGCCTGGAGATTGCTGGGGGTGGTGAAGGGGCGGAGGGGTGGGAGCCGCGGGTGGTGTAGGCGGTCTGGAAGCACAGCATGTGGGGGAGGGGTGGAGTGCCGCATGTGGTGGAGGGGAAGGTGCAGAGGTGTGGTGCATTGGGGAGAGGTCTGGAGGTGCTGCGGGTACTGTACCTGCCAAAAAGGTAGTTGGAGGGTATGCAGTAATAGGGCCAGGACAGGGGTGACAGGGTCAGAACAGGGTTGACTGGGCCAGGACAGGGGTGACAGGGTCAGAACAGGGGTGACAGGGTCAGAACAGGGGTGACGGGGCCAGGACAGGGGTGACGGGGCCAGGACAGAAATGACAGGGACAGGATAGGGGTGACAGGGTCAGTGTAGGGGCGGCAGGACCAGGACAGGGGTGACAGGGCCAGTATAGGGTTGACAGGGCAAGCACAGGGGTGACAGGGCCAGGATAGGGGTAGCAGGGCCAGCATAAGGGTGACAGGGCCAGGATAAGGGTGAAAGGGCCAGGATAAGGGTGAAAGGGCCAGGATAAGGGTGGCATGTCAAGGCCAGGGTGACAGGGACATGACAGAACACAGGGCACGGGAGAGATTGGTATTAGGGACAGAACAGTGGTGACAGACAGATGTGTCTTACCGGAGTCACTGCTGCTGGCTGATGCTGTTCCACTCCAACCTGTTGGGATCTGCTGCTGGTGGAGACTTGGCATGGCTGACTCACTTAGGCTGTAGTACTGCTTCCTCTGCCCGTCCGCATCACTCCCCCCCTCCTCAGTCACACACCGCAGACCTCGCGCAGCTGCCGGGCACTGTGGTAAGGTGAGACTGGGAGTGATTGGTTAGCCCCCAGGAGATGCTGCGGCTGGAGGGAGGAGGGGGTCATAGCATGCACGTGGCGCGGACCTCACGGCTGCTGGGCACTATGGTAAGGGGAGACTGGGAGTAACTGGTTAGCTCCCAGGAGACGCTGCTGCTGGAGGGAGGAGGGGGTCAGAGCCTGCAAGCAGCGCGGACTTCTGCAGCGCTACCCGCCGGCTAAAGTGTGTGAAGGAGCTGGGCGCACCTCACTGTGGGTGGCAGCGCTGCAGCTAGCGGTGGGGTTGCCGGGGCTGGAGATAACAGAGGCAGTACGGAAAGTGCACAGCGGCTGGTGACCCACAAAACTACAGCTAAGAAGCGTGGAGTGTGCCAGAATGTGACGCTCCTCCCTGCCAGAGAGACCCTGCTGAGTATGCTGATGTGGGGGTCAAGTATGGCATACCCCCTCACACACCCCCATACCTCCCAAATGTCCCAATTTTCGCGGGACAGTCCCATTTTTTGGGGTCTGTCCCGCTGTCCCACCCGCGGGTCGCAGTGTCCTGCGGTGGGGGGGAGGCAGTTGGAAAGCTCCTGTACTCGCTGTTCTGCTTAGCAGAGCAGCGGTGAATAGTGGAGACAGAGGGGTGTTACGGATTAAGGGGGGGTTCCAGCAGCCGAGCCGGATTAAGGGGGAGGGGGGCAGGCGGTACGTACCGTTGGCCCCACAGTTTTAGGGGTCCCCCCGGCTCGAGTAGCTCTGTCCCAGCTCAGAAGCTCCCCCAGCAACAACGGCAGCATTGTGCTACAGTCAGCACACGCTGCTGCGTGTTGGCAGGTCTGTGGTGTTGCAGGGAGGCAGCAGTCTCCCTGCTTTCTTCTGCCTGTGCGGGTGTGTAGGGAGGAGCGACCACCTCCTCTGGATTTAGCCCTAGCTGAGGGGCAAAAATTCCAGTAAAAAAAAAAAAAATCCCGGAATTTGCATAAGGGGGCGTGGCCTCGCGTAGCGCGATTAGGTCACGCCCCCAACCTCACAGCAGGCACAGCAATGAGATAGGGCTCCCCTGTCTCAAGTACCCTGTGCCCCCCCGGACTCATAATCAGCCCCTGGGAGCATGCCAGCAGCTCACAGAGCGCTGGGCATGCCCCCTCACTGACGAAAACGGGGCCCTCCCGTGAAGCCACGCCCCCTTTTCGCCGTGTGTGTGTGTGTGTGGAAAGCTGGGAGGTATGCACCCCTGCCTGTGCCATGTCCATACTGTCTGCTTCTGCAGCTGCTCCTAGTGTCCTATAGATTTGGCCAGATCTGTGACTCATTTGACTAACTCCGCCCACTGTTGTGACTCCGCCCAGCGTTAGCAAATGAATCACAAAATCACAGATCTGGGCTATTATATAGGAGATATAGATGCGCTGGATGTTGTGCAGGGTTATTATATATATTATATAGGTGCGCTGGATGCTGTGCAGGTTATTATATATATTATATAGATACGCTGGATGTGTGCATGGTTATTATATATATTATATAGATACGCTGGATGCTGTGCACGGTTATTATATATATTATATAGATACGCTGGATGCTGTGCACGGTTATTATATATATTATATGGATACGCTGGATGCTGTGCACGGTTATTATATATATTATATAGATACGCTGGATGCTGTGCACGGTTATTATATATATTATATAGATACGCTGGATGCTGTGCACGGTTATTATATATATTATATAGATACGCTGGATGCTGTGCACGGTTATTATATATATTATATAGATACGCTGGATGCTGTGCACGGTTATTATATATATTATATTGATACGCTGGATGCTGTGCACGGTTATTATATATATTATATAGATACGCTGGATGCTGTGCACAGTTATTATATATATGATATAGATGCGCTGGATTCTGTGCATGGTTATTATATATATATATACTATATAGATACGCTGGATGCTGTGCATGGTTATTATCTCCTATATAATAGCCCAGATCTGTGATCTTGTGATTCATTTGCTAACGCTGGGCGGAGTCACAACAGTGGGCGGAGTTAGTCAAATGAGTCACAGATCTGGCCAAATCTATAGGACACTAGGAGCAGCTGCAGAAGCAGATTGTATGGACATGGCACAGGCAGGGGTGCATACCTCCCAGCTTTCACACACACACACACACACACACACACACACACACACGGCGAAAAGGGGGCGTGGCTTCGCGGGAGGGCCCCGTTTTCGTCAGTGAGGGGGCATGCCCAGCGCTCTGTGAGCTGCTGGCATGCCCCCAGGGGCTGATTATGAGTCCGGGGGGCACAGGGTACTTGAGACAGGGGAGCCCTATCTCATTGCTGTGCCTGCTGTGGGTTGGGGGCGTGGCCTAATCGCGGGACGCGAGGCCACGCCCCTATATGCAAATTCCGGGAATTTTTTTTTTTTTTTAAATGGTATTTTGGCCCCTCAGCTAGAGGTAAACCTAGAGGAGGTGGTCGCTCCCCCTACACACCCGCACAGGCAGTAGAAAGCAGGGAGACTGCTGCCTCCCTGTAACACCACAGACCTGCCTACACGTAGCAGCGTGTGCTGACTGTAGCACAATGCTGCCGCTGTTGCTGGCAGGACGGGGGAGCTTCAGAGCTGGGACAGAGCTACTCCAGCCAGGGGGCCCCCTAAAACTGTGGGGCCAACGGTACTTACCGCCTGCCCCCCCCCCCCCTTAATCCGGCTCTGCTGCTGGAACCCCCCCTTAATCCGTACCCCCTGATGCCCCCTCTCCCTCTGTCTCCACTATTCACCGCTGCTCTGCTAAGCAGAACAGCGAGTACAGGAGCTTTCCAACTGCTCCCCCCCCCCCCCCCCCACCGCAGGACACTGTGACCCGCGGGTGGGACAGCGGGACAGACCCCAAAAAATGGGACTGTCCCGCGAAAATTGGGACATTTGGGAGGTATGGGGGTGTGTGAGGGGGTATGCCATACTTGACCCCCACATCAGCATACTCAGCAGGGTATCTCTGGCAGGGAGGAGCGTCACATTCTGGCACACTCCACGCTTCTTAGCTGTAGTTTTGTGGGTCACCAGCCGCTGTGCACTTTCCGTACTGCCTCTGTTATCTCCAGCCCCTGCGACCCCACCGCTAGCTGCAGCGCTGCCACCCGCAGTGAGTTGCGCCCAGCTCCTTCACACACTTTAGCCGGCTTGCAGCCTCTGACCCCCTCCTCCCTCCAGCATCAGCGTCTCCTGGGAGCTAACCAGTCACTCCCAGTCTCCCCTTACCATAGTGCCCAGCAGCCGTGAGGTCCGCGCCACGTGCATGCTATGACCCCCTCCTCCCCCCAGCCGCAGCATCTCCTCGGGGCTAACCAGTCACTCCCAGTCTCACCTTACCACAGTGCCCGGCAGCTGCGCGAGGTCTGCGGTGTGTGACTGAGGAGGGGGGGAGTGATGCGGACGGGCAGAGGAAGCAGGAATACAGCCTAAGAGAGTCAGCCATGCCAAGTCTCCACCAGCAGCAGATGCCAACAGGTTGGAGTGGAACAGCAGCAGCCAGCAGCAGTGACTCCGGTAAGACACATCTGTCTGTCACCACTGTTCTGTCCCTAATACCAATCTCTCCCGTGCCCTGTGTTCTGTCATGTCCCTGTAACCCCTGGCCTTGACCTGCCACCCTTATTCTGGCCCTTTCACCCTTATCCTGGCCCTTTACCCTTATCCTGGCCCTTTCACCCTTATCCTGGCCCTGTCACTTTTATGCTGGCCCTGCTACCCCTATCCTGGCCCTGTCACCCCTGTGCTTGCCCTGTCAACCCTATACTGGCCCTGACACCCCTGTCCTGGTCCTGCCGCCCCTACACTGACCCTGTCACCCCTATCCTGTCCCTGTCATTTCTGTCCTGGCCCCGTCGCCCATGTCCTGGCCCCGTCACCCCTGTCCTGGCCCCGTCACCCCTGTTCTGACCCTGTCACCCCTGTTCTGACCCTGTCACCCCTGTCCTGGCCCAGTCAACCCTGTTCTGACCCTGTCACCCCTGTCCTGGCCCTGTTACTGCATACCCTCCAACTACCTTTTTGGCAGGTACAGTACCCGCAGCACCTCCAGACCTCTCCCCAATGCACCACACCTCCGCACCTTCCCCTCCACCGCATGCGGCACTCCACCCCTCCCCCACATGCTGTGCCTCCACACCCCCTACACCACCCGCGGCTCCCACTCCTCCGCCCCTTCACCACCCCCAGCAATCTCCAGGCCCCCTCCACCATTCACCCCCCTTATATGTCTCCCCCACACCTGCCCCCCTCCACCCGCAGCATCTGCAGACACCCTCCTCCATCCGCGGTCCCCCCCTCCCCCACCCCTCCCCCACCAATGGCACCCCCGCACCTGCCCCACCACCACCTGCAGCACCTCCAGACCTCCTTCCCCATCTGCCGCAACACCCGTACCTGCCCCTCCCCTACCCATGGCGCCTACGGACCCCTACCCCACCAGTGGCACTCCCGCCCCTTCCCATCCCACAGCACCTCCGGAACCCTTCACCCATCTGCAACATCCCCACACCTGCCCCTCCCCCACCCATGGCACCCCTGCCCCTCCCCCACCTGCAGTGCCTCCGGACCCCTCCCCCACCTGCATCCCCCACTCCTCTGCCCCTCCCCCACCCGCAGCACCTCCCAACCCTTCCCCATCCGGGCCCCACCCCCACTTCCGCCCCCCCCCTCCATCCGCAGCATCTACAGACACCATCCGCAGTACCCCCCGCACCCGCTACATTCTGTACATTGTGGCCTGCAGGTGCTGTTCACGCCGTCGCAAGGGGCTGCGCCTCCTTCACCGTCGCACACCCTTTCATTGTGCAATATTTAACCACTAACAAAGGAATGCAGGTGATACTGCATATAACACAAATATTGAACCCCAGAAAGGCATGCAAGGGTTAAGGGGGCGTAGCCCCTTGCGACGGTGTGAAGAGCGCCCGTAGGGCGCGATGAAGCACCTAGTATATATTATATTGATACGCTGAATGCTGTGCACGGTTATTATATATATTACATAGATACGCTGGATGCTGTGCATGGTTATTATATATATTATATTGATACGCTGGATGCTGTGCATGGTTATTATATATATTATATAGATACGCTGGATGCTGTGCATGGTTATATATATTATATTGATACGCTGGATGCTGTGCATGGTTATTATATATATTATATAGATACGCTGGATGCTGTGCATGGTTATTATATATATTATATAGATACGCTGGATGCTGTGCATGGTTATTATATATATTATATAGATACGCTGGATGCTGTGCATGGTTATTATATATATTATGTAGATACGCTGGATGCTGTGCACGGTTATATATATTATATAGATACGCTGGATGCTGTGCATGGTTATTATATATATTATGTAGATACGCTGGATGCTGTGCATGGTTATTATATATATTATATAGATACGCTGGATGCTGTGTATGGTTATTATATATATTATATAGGTGCTGGATGCTGTGCATGGTTATTATATATATTATATAGATACGCTGGATGCTGTGCATGGTTATATATATTATATAGGTGCTGGATGCTGTGCATGGTTATTATATATATTATATAGGTGCTGGATGCTGTGCATGGTTATTATATATATTATATAGGTGCTGGATGCTGTGCATGGTTTATATATATATATATATATATTATATAGATACGCTGGATGCTGTGCATGGTTATTATATATATTATATAGGTGCTGGTTGCTGTGCATGGTTATGAAATATATTATATAGGTGCTGGATACTGTACATGGTTATTATATATATTATATAGATACGCTGGATGCTGTGCATGGTTATTATATATATTATATAGGTGCGCTGGATGTTGTGCAGGGTTATTATATATATTATATAGGTGCGCTGGATGCTGTGCAGGTTATTATATATATTATATAGATACGCTGGATGCTGTGCATGGTTATTATATATATTATATAGATACGCTGGATGCTGTGCACGGTTATTATATATATTATATAGATACGCAGGATGCTGTGCATGGTTATTATATATATTATGTAGATACGCTGGATGCTGTGCGCGGTTATATATATTATATAGATACGCTGGATGCTGTGCATGGTTATTATATATATTATGTAGATACGCTGGATGCTGTGCATGGTTATTATATATATTATATAGATACGCTGGATGCTGTGTATGGTTATTATAATAAGAATTTACTTACCGATAATTCTATTTCTCATAGTCCGTAGTGGATGCTGGGGACTCCGAAAGGACCATGGGGAATAGCGGCTCCGCAGGAGACTGGGCACAAAAGTAAAAAGCTTTAGGACTACCTGGTGTGCACTGGCTCCTCCCCCTATGACCCTCCTCCAAGCCTCAGTTAGGATACTGTGCCCGGACGAGCGTACACAATAAGGAAGGATTTTGAATCCCGGGTAAGACTCATACCAGCCACACCAATCACACCGTACAACTTGTGATCTGAACCCAGTTAACAGCATGATAACAGAAGGAGCCTCTGAAAAGATGGCTCACAACAACAATAACCCGATTTTTGTAACAATAACTATGTACAAGTAATGCAGACAATCCGCACTTGGGATGGGCGCCCAGCATCCACTACGGACTATGAGAAATAGAATTATCGGTAAGTAAATTCTTATTTTCTCTAATGTCCTAGTGGATGCTGGGGACTCCGAAAGGACCATGGGGATTATACCAAAGCTCCCAAACGGGCGGGAGAGTGCGGATGACTCTGCAGCACCGAATGAGAGAACTCCAGGTCCTCCTCAGCCAGGGTATCAAATTTGTAGAATTTAGCAAACGTGTTTGCCCCTGACCAAGTAGCTGCACGGCAAAGTTGTAAAGCCGAGACCCCTCGGGCAGCCGCCCAAGATGAGCCCACTTTCCGTGTGGAATGGGCTTTTACAGATTTTGGCTGTGGCAGGCCCGCCACAGAATGTGCAAGCTGAATTGTACTACAAATCCAACGAGCAATCGTCTGCTTAGAAGCAGGAGCACCCAGCTTGTTGGGTGCATACAGGATAAACAGCGAATCAGATTTTCTGACTCCAGCCGTCCTGGAAACATATATTTTCAGGGCCCTGACTACGTCCAGCAACTTGGAATCCTCCAAGTCCCTAGTAGCCGCAGGCACCACAATAGGCTGGTTTAAGTGAAAAGCTGAAACCACCTTAGGGAGAAATTGAGGACGAGTCCTCAATTCTGCCCTGTCGTATGAAAAATTAGGTAAGGGCTTTTATAGGATAAAGCCGCCAATTCTGAGACACGCCTGGCTGAAGCCAGGGCTAACAGCATTACCACTTTCCATGTGAGATATTTTAAGTCCACAGTGGTGAGTGGTTCAAACTAGAGATGAGCGCCGGAAATTTTTCGGGTTTTGTGTTTTGGTTTTGGGTTCGGTTCTGCGGCCGTGTTTTGGGTTCGACCGCGTTTTGGCAAAACCTCACCGAATTTTTTTTGTCGGATTCGGGTGTGTTTTGGATTCGGGTGTTTTTTTCCAAAAAACCTAAAAAACAGCTTAAATCATAGAATTTGGCGGTCATTTTGATCCCAAAGTATTATTAACCTCAAAAACCATAATTTCCACTCATTTTCAGTCTATTCTGAATACCTCACACCTCACAATATTATTTTTAGTCCTAAAATTTGCACCGAGGTCGCTGTGTGAGTAAGATAAGCGACCCTAGTGGCCGACACAAACACCGGGCCCATCTAGGAGTGGCACTGCAGTGTCACGCAGGATGGCCCTTCCAAAAAACCCTCCCCAAACAGCACATGACGCAAAGAAAAAAAGAGGCGCAATGAGGTAGCTGTGTGAGTAAGATTAGCGACCCTAGTGGCCGACACAAACACCGGGCCCATCTAGGAGTGGCACTGCAGTGTCACGCAGGATGTCCCTTCCAAAAAACCCTCCCCAAACAGCACATGACGCAAAGAAAAAAAGAGGCGCAATGAGGTAGCTGTGTGAGTAAGATAAGCGACCCTAGTGGCCGACACAAACACCGGGCCCATCTAGGAGTGTCACTGCAGTGTCACGCAGGATGTCCCTTCCAAAAAACCCTCCCCAAACAGCACATGACGCAAAGAAAAAAAGAGGCGCAATGAGGTAGCTGTGTGAGTAAGATAAGCGACCCTAGTGGCCGACACAAACACCGGGCCCATCTAGGAGTGGCACTGCAGTGTCACGCAGGATGTCCCTTCCAAAAAACCCTCCCCAAACAGCACATGACGCAAAGAAAAAGAAAAGAAAAAAGAGGTGCAAGATGGAATTGTCCTTGGGCCCTCCCACCCACCCTTATGTTGTATAAACAAAACAGGACATGCACACTTTAACCAACCCATCATTTCAGTGACAGGGTCTGCCACACGACTGTGACTGATATGACGGGTTGGTTTGGACCCCCCCCAAAAAAGAAGCAATTAATCTCTCCTTGCACAAACTGGCTCTACAGAGGCAAGATGTCCACCTCATCATCACCCTCCGATATATCACCGTGTACATCCCCCTCCTCACAGATTATCAATTCGTCCCCACTGGAATCCACCATCTCAGCTCCCTGTGTACTTTGTGGAGGCAATTGCTGCTGGTCAATGTCTCCGCGGAGGAATTGATTATAATTCATTTTAATGAACATCATCTTCTCCACATTTTCTGGATGTAACCTCGTACGCCGATTGCTGACAAGGTGAGCGGCGGCACTAAACACTCTTTCGGAGTACACACTTGTGGGAGGGCAACTTAGGTAGAATAAAGCCAGTTTGTGCAAGGGCCTCCAAATTGCCTCTTTTTCCTGCCAGTATAAGTACGGACTGTGTGACGTGCCTACTTGGATGCGGTCACTCATATAATCCTCCACCATTCTATCAATGTTGAGAGAATCATATGCAGTGACAGTAGACGACATGTCCGTAATCGTTGTCAGGTCCTTCAGTCCGGACCAGATGTCAGCATCAGCAGTCGCTCCAGACTGCCCTGCATCACCGCCAGCGGGTGGGCTCGGAATTCTGAGCCTTTTCCTCGCACCCCCAGTTGCGGGAGAATGTGAAGGAGGAGATGTTGACAGGTCGCGTTCCGCTTGACTTGACAATTTTGTCACCAGCAGGTCTTTCAACCCCAGCAGACTTGTGTCTGCCGGAAAGAGAGATCCAAGGTAGGCTTTAAATCTAGGATCGAGCACGGTGGCCAAAATGTAGTGCTCTGATTTCAACAGATTGACCACCCGTGAATCCTTGTTAAGCGAATTAAGGGCTCCATCCACAAGTCCCACATGCCTAGCGGAATCGCTCCGTGTTAGCTCCTCCTTCAATGTCTCCAGCTTCTTCTGCAAAAGCCTGATGAGGGGAATGACCTGACTCAGGCTGGCAGTGTCTGAACTGACTTCACGTGTGGCAAGTTCAAAGGGCATCAGAACCTTGCACAACGTTGAAATCATTCTCCACTGCGCTTGAGACAGGTGCATTCCACCTACTATATCGTGCTCAATTGTATAGGCTTGAATGGCCTTTTGCTGCTCCTCCAACCTCTGAAGCATATAGAGGGTTGAATTCCACCTCGTTACCACTTCTTGCTTCAGATGATGGCAGGGCAGGTTCAGTAGTTTTTGGTGGTGCTCCAGTCTTCTGTACGTGGTGCCTGTACGCCGAAAGTGTCCCGCAATTCTTCTGGCCACCGACAGCATCTCTTGCACGCCCCTGTCGTTTTTTAAAAAATTCTGCACCACCAAATTCAAGGTATGTGCAAAACATGGGACGTGCTGGAATTTGCCCATATTTAATGCACACACAATATTGCTGGCGTTGTCCGATGCCACAAATCCACAGGAGAGTCCAATTGGGGTAAGCCATTCCGCGATGATCTTCCTCAGTTGCCGTAAGAGGTTTTCAGCTGTGTGCGTATTCTGGAAAGCGGTGATACAAAGCGTAGCCTGCCTAGGAAAGAGTTGGCGTTTGCGAGATGCTGCTACTGGTGCCGCCGCTGCTGTTCTTGCGGCGGGAGTCCATACATCTACCCAGTGGGCTGTCACAGTCATATAGTCCTGACCCTGCCCTGCTCCACTTGTCCACATGTCCGTGGTTAAGTGGACATTGGGTACAACTGCATTTTTTAGGACACTGGTGAGTCTTTTTCTGACGTCCGTGTACATTCTCGGTATCGCCTGCCTAGAGAAGTGGAACCTAGATGGTATTTGGTAACGGGGGCACACTGCCTCAATAAATTGTCTAGTTCCCTGTGAACTAACGGCGGATACCGGACGCACGTCTAACACCAACATAGTTGTCAAGGCCTCAGTTATCCGCTTTGCAGCAGGATGACTGCTGTGATATTTCATCTTCCTCGCAAAGGACTGTTGAACAGTCAATTGCTTACTGGAAGTAGTACAAGTGGGCTTACGACTTCCCCTCTGGGATGACCATCGACTCCCAGCAGCAACAACAGCAGCGCCAGCAGCAGTAGGCGTTACACGCAAGGATGCATCGGAGGAATCCCAGGCAGGAGAGGACTCGTCAGAATTGCCAGTGACATTGCCTGCAGGACTATTGGCATTCCTGGGGAAGGAGGAAATTGACACTGAGGGAGTTGGTGGGGTGGTTTGCGTGAGCTTGGTTACAAGAGGAAGGGATTTACTGGTCAGTGGACTGCTTCCGCTGTCACCCAAAGTTTTTGAACTTGTCACTGACTTATTATGAATGCGCTGCAGGTGACGTATAAGGGAGGATGTTCCGAGGTGGTTAACGTCCTTACCCCTACTTATTACAGCTTGACAAAGGGAACACACGGCTTGACACCTGTTGTCCGCATTTCTGGTGAAATACTTCCACACCGAAGAGCTGATTTTTTTGGTATTTTCACCAGGCATGTCAACGGCCATATTCCTACCACGGACAACAGGTGTCTCCCCGGGTGCCTGACTTAAACAAACCACCTCACCATCAGAATCCTCCTGGTCAATTTCCTCCCCAGCGCCAGCAACACCCATATCCTCCTCATCCTGGTGTACTTCAACACTGACATCTTCAATCTGACTATCAGGAACTGGACTGCGGGTGCTCCTTCCATCACTTGCAGGGGGCGTGCAAATGGTGGAAGGCGCATGCTCTTCACGTCCAGTGTTGGGAAGGTCAGGCATCGCAACCGACACAATTGGAGTCGGACTCTCCTTGTGGATTTGGGATTTCGAAGAACGCACAGTTCTTTGCGGTGCTACTGCTTTTGCCAGCTTTAGTCTTTTCATTTTTCTAGCGAGAGGCTGAGTGCTTCCATCCTCATGTGAAGCTGTACCACTAGCCATGAACATAGGCCAGGGCCTCAGCCGTTCCTTGCCACTCCGTGTGGTAAATGGCATATTGGCAAGTTTACGCTTCTCCTCCGACAATTTTATTTTAGGTTTTGGAGTCCTTTTTTTACTGATATTTGGTGTTTTGGATTTGACATGCTCTGTACTATGACATTGGGCATCGGCCTTGGCAGACGACGTTGCTGGCATTTCATCGTCTCGGCCATGACTAGTGGCAGCAGCTTCAGCACGAGGTGGAAGTGGATCTTGATCTTTCCCTAATTTTGGAACCTCAACATTTTTGTTCTCCATATTTTAATAGGCACAACTAAAAGGCACCTCAGGTAAACAATGGAGATGGATGGATTGGATACTAGTATACAATTATGGACGGGCTGCCGAGTGCCGACACAGAGGTAGCCACAGCCGTGAACTACCGCACTGTACTGTGTCTGCTGCTAATATATAGACTGGTTGATAAAGAGATAGTATACTCGTAACTAGTATGTATGTATAAAGAAAGAAAAAAAAACCACGGTTAGGTGGTATATACAATTATGGACGGGCTGCCGAGTGCCGACACAGAGGTAGCCACAGCCGTGAACTACCGCACTGTACTGTGTCTGCTGCTAATATATAGACTGGTTGATAAAGAGATAGTATACTCGTAACTAGTATGTATGTATAAAGAAAGAAAAAAAACCACGGTTAGGTGGTATATACAATTATGGACGGGCTGCCGAGTGCCGACACAGAGGTAGCCACAGCCGTGAACTACCGCACTGTACTGTGTCTGCTGCTAATATATAGACTGGTTGATAAAGAGATAGTATACTCGTAACTAGTATGTATGTATAAAGAAAGAAAAAAAAAACCACGGTTAGGTGGTATATACAATTATGGACGGGCTGCCGAGTGCCGACACAGAGGTAGCCACAGCCGTGAACTACCGCACTGTACTGTGTCTGCTGCTAATATATAGACTGGTTGATAAAGAGATAGTATACTCGTAACTAGTATGTATGTATAAAGAAAGAAAAAAAAACCACGGTTAGGTGGTATATACAATTATGGACGGGCTGCCGAGTACCGACACAGAGGTAGCCACAGCCGTGAACTACCGCACTGTACTGTGTCTGCTGCTAATATAGACTGGTTGATAAAGAGATAGTATACTCGTAACTAGTATGTATGTATAAAGAAAGAAAAAAAAAACACGGTTAGGTGGTATATACAATTATGGACGGGCTGCCGAGTGCCGACACAGAGGTAGCCACAGCCGTGAACTACCGCACTGTACTGTGTCTGCTGCTAATATATAGACTGGTTGATAAAGAGATAGTATACTCGTAACTAGTATGTATGTATAAAGAAAGAAAAAAAAACCACGGTTAGGTGGTATATACAATTATGGACGGGCTGCCGAGTGCCGACACAGAGGTAGCCACAGCCGTGAACTACCGCACTGTACTGTGTCTGCTGCTAATATATAGACTGGTTGATAAAGAGATAGTATACTCGTAACTAGTATGTATGTATAAAGAAAGAAAAAAAAACCACGGTTAGGTGGTATATACAATTATGGACGGGCTGCCGAGTGCCGACACAGAGGTAGCCACAGCCGTGAACTACCGCACTGTACTGTGTCTGCTGCTAATATATAGACTGGTTGATAAAGAGATAGTATACTCGTAACTAGTATGTATGTATAAAGAAAGAAAAAAAAACCACGGTTAGGTGGTATATACAATTATGGACGGGCTGCCGAGTGCCGACACAGAGGTAGCCACAGCCGTGAACTACCGCACTGTACTGTGTCTGCTGCTAATATAGACTGGTTGATAAAGAGATAGTATACTCGTAACTAGTATGTATGTATAAAGAAAGAAAAAAAAACCACGGTTAGGTGGTATATACAATTATGGACGGGCTGCCGAGTGCCGACACAGAGGTAGCCACAGCCGTGAACTACCGCACTGTACTGTGTCTGCTGCTAATATAGACTGGTTGATAAAGAGATAGTATACTCGTAACTAGTATGACTATAAAGAAAGAAAAAAAAACCACGGTTAGGTGGTATATACAATTATGGACGGGCTGCCGAGTGCCGACACAGAGGTAGCCACAGCCGTGAACTACCGCACTGTACTGTGTCTGCTGCTAATATAGACTGGTTGATAAAGAGATAGTATACTACTAATATTATATATACTGGTGGTCAGGTCACTGGTCACTAGTCACACTGGCAGTGGCACTCCTGCAGCAAAAGTGTGCACTGTTTAATTTTAATATAATATTATGTACTCCTGGCTCCTGCTATAACCTATAACTGGCACTGCAGTGCTCCCCAGTCTCCCCCACAATTATAAGCTGTGTGAGCTGAGCACAGTCAGATATATATATACATTGATGCAGCACACTGGGCTGAGCAGTGCACACAGATATGGTATGTGACTGAGTCACTGTGTGTATCGTTTTTTTCAGGCAGAGAACGGATATATTAAATAAAACAAACAACTGCACTGTCTGGTGGTCACTGTGGTCGTCAGTCACTAAACTCTGCACTCTCTTCTACAGTATCACAGCCTCAGGTCAATCTCTCTCTCTCTCTCTCAACCCTAATCTAAATGGAGAGGACGCCAGCCACGTCCTCTCCCTATCAATCTCAATGCACGTGTGAAAATGGCGGCGACGCGCGGCTCCTTATATAGAATCCGAGTCTCGCGAGAATCCGACAGCGTCATGATGACGTTCGGGCGCGCTCGGGTTAACCGAGCAAGGCGGGAGGATCCGAGTCTGCTCGGACCCGTGAAAAAAACATGAAGTTCGTGCGGGTTCGGATTCAGAGAAACCGAACCCGCTCATCTCTAGTTCAAACCAATGTGATTTTAGGAATCCCAAAACTACATTGAGATCCCAAGGTGCCACTGGAGGCACAAAAGGAGGCTGTATATGCAGTACTCCCTTGACAAACGTCTGAACTTCAGGAACAGAAGCCAGTTCTTTTTGGAAGAATATTGACAGGGCCGAAATTTGAACCTTAATGGACCCTAATTTGAGGCCCATAGACAGTCCTGTTTGCAGGAAATGCAGGAAACGACCCAGTTGAAATTCCTCTGTAGGGGCCTTCCTGGCCTCGCACCACGCAACATATTTACGCCAAATACGGTGATAATGTTGTACGGTTACATCCTTCCTGGCTTTTATCAGGGTAGGGATGACTTCATCCGAAATGCCTTTTTCCTTCAGGATCCGGCGTTCAACCGCCATGCCGTCAAACGCAGCCGCGGTAAGTCTTGGAACAGACATGGTCCCTGCTGGAGCAGGTCCTTTCTTAGAGGTAGAGGCCACGGGTCTTCCGTGAGCATCTCTTGAATTTCCGGGTACCAAGTCCTTCTTGGCCAATCCGGAGCCACGAGTATAGTCTTTACTCCTCTCCTTCTTATGATTCTCAGGACTTTTGGTATGAGAGGAAGAGGAGGGAACACATACACTGACTGGTACACCCACGGTGTTACCAGAGCGTCCACAGCTATTGCCTGAGGGTCCCTTGACCTGGCGCAATATCTGTCCAGTTTTTTGTTGAGGCGGGACGCCATCATGTCCACCTTTGGTTTTTCCCAACGGTTCACAATCATGTGGAAGACTTCTGGGTGAAGTCCCCACTCCCCCGGGTGAAGATCGTGTCTGCTGAGGAAGTCTGCTTCCCAGTTGTCCACTCCCGGAATGAACACTGCTGACAGTGCTATCACATGATTCTCCGCCCAGCGAAGAATCCTTGCCACTTCCATCATTGCCCTCCTGCTTCTTGTGCCGCCCTGTCTGTTTACGTGGGCGACTGCCGTGATGTTGTCCGACTGGATCAACACCGGCTGACCCTGAAGCAGAGGTCTTGCCTGACTTAGGGCATTGTAAATGGCCCTTAGTTCCAGGATATTTATGTGAAGTGACGTTTCCATGCTTGACCACAAGCCCTGGAAATTTCTTCCCTGTGTGACTGCTCCCCAGCCTCTCAGGCTGGCATCCGTGGTCACCAGGACCCAATCCTGAATGCCGAATCTGCGGCCCTCTAGGAGATGAGCACTCTGTAACCACCACAGGAGAGACACCCTTGTCCTTGGAGACAGGGTTATCCGCTGATGCATTTGAAGATGCGATCCGGACCATTTGTCCAGCAGATCCCACTGAAAAGTTCTTGCGTGGAATCTGCCGAATGGAATCGCTTCGTAAGAAGCCACCATCTTTCCCAGGACCCTTGTGCATTGATGTACTGACACTTGGCCTGGTCTTAGGAGGTTCCTGACTAGGTCGGATAACTCCTTGGCTTTCTCCTCCGGGAGAAACACCTTTTTCTGTACTGTGTCCAGAATCATCCCTAGGAACAGCAGACTGGTCGTCGGAATCAGCTGCGATTTTGGAATATTTAGAATCCATCCGTGCTGTCGTAGTACTACTTGAGATAGTGCTACTCCGACCTCTAACTGTTCTCTGGACCTTGCCCTTATCAGGAGATCGTCCAAGTAAGGGATAATTAAGACGCCTTTTCTTCGAAGAAGAATCATCATTTCGGCCATTACCTTGGTAAAGACCCGGGGTGCCGTGGACAATCCAAACGGCAGCGTCTGAAACTGATAGTGACAGTTCTGTACCACAAACCTGAGGTACCCTTGGTGAGAAGGGCAAATTGGGACATGGAGGTAAGCATCCTTGATGTCCAGAGACACCATATAGTCCCCTTCTTCCAGGTTCGCTATCACTGCTCTGAGTGACTCCATCTTGAACTTGAACCTTTTTATGTAAGTGTTCAAGGATTTCAGATTTAAAATGGGTCTCACCGAGCCGTCCGGCTTCGGTACCACAAACAGCGTGGAATAATACCCCTTTCCCTGTTGTAGGAGGGGTACCTTGATTATCACCTGCTGGGAATACAGCTTGTGAATGGCTTCCAATACCGCCTCCCTGTCGGGGGGAGACGTTGGTAAAGCAGACTTCAGGAACCGGCGAGGGGGAGACGTCTCGAATTCCAATTTGTACCCCTGAGATACTACCTGCAGGATCCAGGGGTCCACTTGCGAGTGAGCCCACTGCGCGCTGAAATTCTTGAGACGGGCCCCCACCGTGCCTGAGTCCGCTTGTAAGGCCCCAGCGTCATGCTGAGGACTTGGCAGAAGCGGGGGAGGGCTTCTGTTCGTGGGAAGAGGCTGTCTGCTGCAGTCTTTTTCCCCTTCCTCTGCCCCGGGGCAGATATGAGTGGCCTTTTGCCCGCTTGCCCTTATGGGGACGAAAGGACTGAGCCTGAAAAGACGGTATCTTTTTCTGCTGCGAGGTGACTTGGGGTAAAAAGGTGGATTTTCCAGCCGTTGCCGTGGCCACCAGGTCCGATAGACCGACCCCAAATAACTCCTCCCCTTTATACGGCAATACTTCCATATGCCGTTTGGAATCCGCATCCCCTGACCACTGTCGCGTCCATAATCCTCTTCTGGCAGAAATGGGCATCACACTTACTCTTGATGCCAGAGTGCAAATATCCCTCTGTGCATCTCGCATATATAGAAATGCATCCTTTAAATGCTGGTTTCAAGGGAAAGGGAAGAATTGGACTTGATGTGGCGCACTCAATCAAAATGAAATTATTTAAAATATAACTTTTATTAGTATTTGATTTAAAAAAGCCAGGTACTGTGAAATATTAAAAATTAGAAGACAAATGTGAGACAAAGTGCAACATATAGTGTTAAAATTCACACTCTCTATTTCCACCGTGCTGGGCAATGTCTTATATGTGTATTGAATTAATTCTAGGTTCTATGACCATATTGTATCAAATTCCTGGTGCTGTCAGGATGTGATCTCAATTTTAATTGGATTGACAGTTTTTCGTGGATTTTACATCACTGTTGTATTGTCCTTTGGTTAATATTAATGCGTTCCCTGTGCTTGATCTGCTGAGTATCGAGTAACCACCACTGGTATCGCCACTAAGTCCTCTTGGTGTCCTTCTTAGAGGCTGATTCATATATAGTGTGAGAATTAGAATAAGAAGGACACCAAGAGGACTTAGTGGCGATACCAGTGGTGGTTACTCGATACTCAGCAGATCAAGCACAGGGAACGCATTAATATTAACCAAAGGACAATACAACAGTGATGTAAAATCCACGAAAAACTGTCAATCCAATTAAAATTGAGATCACATCCTGACAGCACCAGGAATTTGATACAATATGGTCATAGAACCTAGAATTAATTCAATACACATATAAGACATTGCCCAGCACGGTGGAAATAGAGAGTGTGAATTTTAACACTATATGTTGCACTTTGTCTCACATTTGTCTTCTAATTTTTAATATTTCACAGTACCTGGCTTTTTTAAATCAAATACTAATAAAAGTTATATTTTAAATAATTTCATTTTGATTGAGTGCGCCACATCAAGTCCAATTCTTCCCTTTCCCTTGAAACCAGTTCTCTTTATTGGCAACAATACAATTGGTGGCTGCACCCCCCTAGCTTGACCAAATATTAGGCAGTACTAATAAAGGGGTATTACATTTAGAATCATATTGATTACAATACTAGTGCAGTAGCTTTCCCATTCCCTTTTCCCTCATAATCAGAATCCTTTAAATGCTCTATAGTCAATAATATATTGTCCCTGTCCAGGGTATCAATATTTTCAGTCAGGGAATCCGACCAAGCCACCCCAGCACTGCACATCCAGGCTGAGGCGATTGCTGGTCGCAGTATAATACCAGTATGTGTGTATATACTTTTAAGGATATTTTCCAGCTTCCTATCAGCTGGTTCCTTGAGGGCGGCCGTATCAGGGGACGGTAACGCCACTTGTTTTGATAAGCGTGTGAGCGCCTTATCTACGCTAGGGGGTGTTTCCCAACGCGCCCTAACCTCTGGCGGGAAAGGGTATAATGCCAATAACTTTTTAGAAATTAGCAGTTTTTTATCGGGGGAAACCCACGCTTCATCACACACCTCATTTAATTCATCTGATTCGGGAAAAACTACGGGTAGTTTTTTCACACCCCACATAATACCCTTTTTTGTGGTACTTGTAGTATCAGAAATGTTCAAAACCTCCTTCATTGCCGTGATCATGTAACGTGTGGCCCTACTGGAAAATACGTTTGTTTCCTCACCGTCGACACTGGAGTCAGTGTCCGTGTCTGTGTCTGTATCGACCTGAGGTAACGGGCGCTTTAGAGCCCCTGACGGTGTTTGAGACGCCTGTACAGGTATTAACTGATTTGCCGGCTGTCTCATGTCGTCAACAGTCTTTTGTAAAGTGCTGACACTATCACGTAATTCTTTCCATAAGACCATCCAGTCAGGTGTCGACTCCCTAGGGGGTGACATCACTAACACAGGTAATTGCTCCGCCTCCACACCATTTTCCTCCTCATACATGTCGACACAACGTACCGACACACAGCACACACACAGGGAATGCTCTGATAGAGGACAGGACCCCACTAGCCCTTTGGGGAGACAGAGGGAGAGTTTGCCAGCACACACCAGAGCGCTATATATATATATATATATATATATATATATATATATATACAGGGATAACCTTATATAAGTGTTTTTCCCTAATATAGCTGCTGTATATATTTATATGCCAATTTAGTGCCCCACCTCCAGTGGTGCAAGTGGGCGGGTACGGGTGGGTACGGCGTACCCGTAAGAATTTAGCCGTGGGTACGCCGTACCCACACCGACGGGCCGCCGCCGCTCCTCGCACCGCCGCTGATGTGTGAGGGAAGGAGAGCGCAGCCTGTGCCTCTCCTTCACCTCAGTCTCCGGCGGCTGTCATAGTTTAATTCAGCGCCGATCCGTGAGCCAATCAGAGCTCGCGGTGCGAGCTCTGATTGGCTCACGGATCGGCGCTGAATTAAACTGTGAGACACCCGCCGGAGACTGAGGGGAAGGAGAGGCACAGGCTGCGCTCTCCTTCCCTCACACAAGACGGCAGCGGCCAGCGGCAGCGGTGAGCAGGGAAGGGGGGGGGGGTTATACCTGGCACTGGGGGATATCTGGCACTGGGGGGGCATTTCTATCTGGCACTGGGGGATATCTGGCACTGGGGGGCATATATACCTGGCACTGGGGGGCATATATACCTGGCACTGGGGGATATCTGGCACTGGGGGGCATATATACCTGGCACTGGGGGATATCTGGCACTGGGGGGCATATATACCTGGCACTGGGGGATATCTGGCACTGGGAGGCATATATACCTGGCACTGGGGGATATCTGGCACTGGGGGATATCTGGCACTGGGGGGCATATATACCTGGCACTGGGGGGCATATATACCTGGCACTGGGGGATATCTGGCACTGGGGGGCATATATACCTGGCACTGGGGGATATCTGGCACAGGGGGGCATGTATACCTGGCACTGGGGGATATCTGGCACAGGGGGGCATGTATACCTGGCACTGGGGGATATCTGGCACAGGGGGGCATGTATACCTGGCACTGGGGGATATCTGGCACTGGGGGGGCATGTATACCTGGCACTGGGGGATATCTGGCACTGGGGGCATATCTGGCACTGTAGGGGCATTTCTGTATCTGGCACGGGGGGCAATGTATATCTGACACAGTGGGGGCATTTGTGTATCTGGCACTGTGGGGCAATGTGTATCTGGCACTGTGGGGCAATGTATATCTGGCACTGTGGGGCAACGTGTATCTGACACTGCGAGGCAATGTATATCTGGCACTCTGGGGGCATTTCTGTATCTGGCACTGTGGGGCAATGTGTATCTGGCACTGTTAGTCAATGTGTATCTGGCACTGTGGGGCAATGTATATCTGTCAATGTGGGGCAATGTGTATCTGACACTGCGAGGCAATGTATATCTGGCACTCTGGGGGCATTTCTGTATCTGGCACTGTGGGGCAATGTGTATCTGGCACTGTGGGGCAACGTGTATCTGACACTGCGAGGCAATGTATATCTGGCACTCTGGGGGCATTTCTGTATCTGGCACTGTGGGGCAATGTGTATCTGGCACTGTTAGTCAATGTGTATCTGGCACTGTGGGGCAATGTATATCTGTCACTGTGGGGCAATGTGTATCTGGCACTGTGGGGCAATGTATATCTGGCACTGTGGGGCAACGTGTATCTGGCACTATTGGGGTCATACGTGTATCTGCCCCTCCCCCATATGTGTATCACGCCCCCATTTCCATTGGCCACGCCCCATGTGGCATTTGGCCACACCCATTTTTTTGCGCGCGCGCCTTCGGCGCGCGCACACAGTACCCGGAAGACATTTTTTCTACTTGCACCACTGCCCACCTCTCTTGTTTTACCCTGTTTCTGTAGTGCAGGACTGCAGGGGAGAGTCAGGGAGCCTTCCTCCAACGGAGCTGTGAGGAAAAAATGGCGCCAGTGTGCTGAGGAGATAGGCTCCGCCCCTTTTTCAGCGGCCTTTCTCCCGCTTTTTTATGTAAAAATTGGCAGGGGTTAAATACATCCATATAGCCCAGGAGCTATATGTGATGTATTTTTTTCCAAAAAAAGGTGTTTTTATTGCGTCTCAGGGCGCCCCCCCCCAGCGCCCTGCACCCTCAGTGACCGGAGTGTGAAGTGTGCTGAGAGCAATGGCGCACAGCTGCAGTGCTGTGCGCCACCTTATTGAAGACAGGACGTCTTCTGCCGCCGATTTTCCGGACCTCTTCCGTCTTCTGGCTCTGTAAGGGGGACGGCGGCGCGGCTCTGGGACCCATCCATGGCTGGGCCTGTGATCGTCCCTCTGGAGCTAATGTCCAGTAGCCTAAGAAGCCCAATCCACTCTGCACGCAGGTGAGTTCGCTTCTTCTCCCTTTAGTCCCTCGGTGCAGTGAGCCTGTTGCCAGCAGGTCTCACTGAAAATAAAAAACCTACTTTAAACTTTTACACTAAGCAGCTCAGGAGAGCCCCTTAGCCTGCACCCGTCTCGTTCGGGCACAAAAATCTAACTGAGGCTTGGAGGAGGGTCATAGGGGGAGGAGCCAGTGCACACCAGGTAGTCCTAAAGCTTTTTACTTTTGTGCCCAGTCTCCTGCGGAGCCGCTATTCCCCATGGTCCTTTCGGAGTCCCCAGCATCCACTAGGACGTTAGAGAAATATATTATATAGGTGCTGGATGCTGTGCATGGTTATTATATATATATTATATAGAAACGCTGGATGCTGTGCATGGTTATATATATTATATAGGTGCTGGATGCTGTGCATGGTTATTATATATATTATATAGGTGCTGGATGCTGTGCATGGTTTTTATATATATTATATAGATACGCTGGATGCTGTGCATGGTTATTATATATATTATATAGGTGCTGGATGCTGTGCATGGTTATGAAATATATTATATAGGTGCTGGATACTGTACATGGTTATTATATATATTATATAGATACACTGGATGCTGTGCATGGTTATTATATATATTATATTGATACGCTGGATGCTGTGCATGGTTATTATATATATTATATAGATACACTGAATGCTGTGCACGGTTATTATATATATATTATATAGATACGCTGGATGTTGTGCATGGTTATTATATATATTACTAGGTGCTTCATCGCGCCCTAAGGGCGCTCTTCACACCGTCGCAAGGGGCTACGCCCCCTTAACCCTTGCATGCCTTTCTGGGGTTCAATATTTGTGTTATATGGAGTATCACCTGCATTCCTTTGTTAGTGGTTAAATATTGCACAATGAAAGGGTGTGCGATGGTGAAGGAGGCGCATTATGGTATGCAATTTTCTCTAACGTCCTAAGTGGATGCTGGGGACTCCGTCAGGACCATGGGGTTTAGCGGCTCCGCAGGAGACAGGGCACAATAATAAAAGCTTTAGGATCAGGTGGTGTGCACTGGCTCCTCCCCCTATGACCCCCCTCCAAGCCTCAGTTAGATCTTTGTGCCCGGCCGAGAAGGGTGCAATCTAGGTGGCTCTCCTGAGCTGCTTAGAATAAAAGTTTAAGTTAGGTTTTTTATTTTCAGTGAGTCCTGCTGGCAACAGGCTCACTGCTACGAGGGACTTAGGGGAGAGAAGTAAACTCACCTGCGTGCAGGATGGATTTGCTTCTTAGGCTACTGGACACCATTAGCTCCAGAGGGAGTCGGAACACAGGTCTCACCCTGGGGTTCGTCCCGGAGCCGTGCCGCCGACCCCCCTTGCAGATGCCGAAGTTGAAGAGGTCCAGAAACAGGCGGCAGAAGACTTTCAGTCTTCATAAGGTAGCGCACAGCACTGCAGCTGTGCGCCATTGTTGTCAGCACACTTCATACCAGCGGTCACTGAGGGTGCAGGGCGCTGGGGGGGGCGCCCTGGGCAGCAATGTATTATACCTTTTTTATGGCTAAAATACATCACATATAGCCCTTGAGGCTATATGGATGTATTTAACCCCTGCCAGATCTCACAAACTCCGGGAGAAGAGCCCGCCGTTTTAGGGGGCGGGGCCTATTCTCCTCAGCACACGGCGCCATTTTCCTGCTCAGCTCTGCTGTGAGGAAGGCTCCCAGGCTCTCCCCTGCACTGCACTACAGAAACAGGGTTAAAACAGAGAGGGGGGGCACTTATTTGGCGATATGATTACATATGTGAAAATGCTATAAGGGAAAACACTTGTATAAGGGGTTGTCCCTGTATAATTATAGCGTTTTTGGTGTGTGCTGGCAAACTCTCCCTCTGTCTCCCCAAAGGGCTAGTGGGGTCCTGTCCTCTATCAGAGCATTCCCTGTGTGTGTGCTGTGTGTCGGTACGTGTGTGTCGACATGTAGGAGGACGATGTTGGTGAGGAGGCGGAGCAAATTGCCTGTATTGGTGATGTCACTCTCTAGGGAGTCGACACCGGAATGGATGGCTTATTTAGGAATTACGTGATAATGTCAACACGATGCAAGGTCGGTTGACGACATGAGACTGCCGGCAAACAAATTAGTACCTGTCCAGGTGTCTCAGACACCGTCAGGGGCTTGTAAAAACGCCCATTTACCTCAGTTGGTCGACACAGACACAGACACGGACACTGACTTCAGTGTCGACGGTGAAGAAACAAACGTATTTTCCTTTAGGGCCACACGTTACATGTTAAGGGCAATGAAGGAGGTGTTACATATTTCTGATACTACAAGTACCACAAATAAGGGTATTATGTAGGGTGGGAATAATCTACTTGTAGTTTTTCCTGAATCAGATAAATTAAAGTGTGTGATGATACGTGGGTTTCCTCCGATAGAAAATTATTGGAGGTATACCCTTTCCCGCCAGAAGTGAGGGCGAGTTGGGAAACACACCTTAGGGTGGATAAGGCGCTCACACGCTTATAAAAACAAGTGGCGTACCGTCTCCAGAT
Source organism: Pseudophryne corroboree (assembly GCF_028390025.1). NCBI lineage: Eukaryota > Metazoa > Chordata > Amphibia > Anura > Myobatrachidae > Pseudophryne > Pseudophryne corroboree. The sequence goes on along the minus strand of NC_086447.1, from coordinate 53,520,160 downwards.
ACGGCCGCCCTCAAAGAGCCAGCTGATAGGAAGCTGAAAAATATCCTAAAAAGTATATACACACATACTGGTGTTATACTACGACCAGCAATCGCCTCAGCCTGGATGTGCAGCGCTGGGGGGGCTTGGTCGGATTTCCTGACTGAAAATATTGATACCCTTGACAGGAACAATATTTTATTGACTATAGAGCATTTTAAGGATGCATTTCTATATATGCGAGATGCGCAGAGGGATATTTGCATTCTGGCATCAAGAGTAGATGTGATGTCCATATCTGCCAGACGATGTTTATAGACACGACAGTGGTCAGGTGATGCAGATTCCAGACGGCACATGGAAGTATTGCCGTATAAAGGGGCGGTCCATCGGACCTGGTGGCCATGGCAACAGCTGGAAAATCCACTTTTGTTACCCCAAGTCACATCTCAGCAGAAAAGGACACAGTCTTTTCAGTCTCAGTCCTTTCGTACCCATAAAGGTTATTTTATATATTATATAGATACGCTGGATGCTGTGCATGTTTATTATATATATTATATAGGTGCACTGGATGTTGTGCATGGTTATTATATATATTATATAGGTGCGCTGGATGCTGTGCAGGTAATTATATATATTATATAGATACGCTGGATGCTGTGCATGGTTATTATAAATATTATATAGACTAGGTGCTTCATCGCGCCCTACGGGCGCTCTTCACACCGTCGCAAGGGGCTACGCCCCCTTAACCCTTGCATGCCTTTCTGGGGTTCAATATTTGTGTTATATGGAGTATCACCTGCATTCCTTTGTTAGTGGTTAAATATTGCACAATGAAAGGGTGTGCGATGGTGAAGGAGGCGCAGCCCCTTGCGACGGCGTGAACAGCACCTGCAGGCCACAATGTACAGAATGTAGCGGGTGCGGGGGGTACTGCGGATGGTGTCTGTAGATGCTGCGGATGGAGGGGGGGGCGGAAGTGGGGGTGGGGCCCGGATGGGGAAGGGTTGGGAGGTGCTGCGGGTGGGGGAGGGGCAGAGGAGTGGGGGATGCAGGTGGGGGAGGGGTCCGGAGGCACTGCAGGTGGGGGAGGGGCAGGGGTGCCATGGGTGGGGGAGGGGCAGGTGTGGGGATGTTGCAGATGGGTGAAGGGTTCCGGAGGTGCTGTGGGATGGGAAGGGGCGGGAGTGCCACTGGTGGGGTAGGGGTCCGTAGGCGCCATGGGTAGGGGAGGGGCAGGTACGGGTGTTGCGGCAGATGGGGAAGGAGGTCTGGAGGTGCTGCAGGTGGTGGTGGGGCAGGTGCGGGGGTGCCATTGGTGGGGGAGGGGTGGGGGAGGGGGGGACCGCGGATGGAGGAGGGTGTCTGCAGATGCTGCGGGTGGAGGGGGGCAGGTGTGGGGGAGACATATAAGGGGGGTGAATGGTGGAGGGGGCCTGGAGATTGCTGGGGGTGGTGAAGGGGCGGAGGAGTGGGAGCCGCGGGTGGTGTAGGGGGTGTGGAGGCACAGCATGTGGGGGAGGGGTGGAGTGCCGCATGCGGTGGAGGGGAAGGTGCGGAGGTGTGGTGCATTGGGGAGAGGTCTGGAGGTGCTGCGGGTACTGTACCTGCCAAAAAGGTAGTTGGAGGGTATGCAGTAACAGGGCCAGGACAGGGGTGACAGGGTCAGAACAGGGTTGACTGGGCCAGGACAGGGGTGACAGGGTCAGAACAGGGGTGACGGGGCCAGGACAGGGGTGACGGGGCCAGGACATGGGCGACGGGGCCAGGACAGAAATGACAGGGACAGGATAGGGGTGACAGGGTCAGTGTAGGGGCGGCAGGACCAGGACAGGGGTGTCAGGGCCAGTATAGGGTTGACAGGGCAAGCACAGGGGTGACAGGGCCAGGATAGGGGTAGCAGGGCCAGCATAAGGGTGACAGGGCCAGGATAAGGGTGAAAGGGCCAGGATAAGGGTGAAAGGGCCAGAATAAGGGTGGCAGGTCAAGGCCAGGGGTTACAGGGACATGACAGAACACAGGGCACGGGAGAGATTGGTATTAGGGACAGAACAGTGGTGACAGACAGATGTGTCTTACCGGAGTCACTGCTGCTGGCTGCTGCTGTTCCACTCCAACCTGTTGGCATTTGCTGCTGGTGGAGACTTGGCATGGCTGACTCTCTTAGGCTGTATTCCTGCTTCCTCTGCCCGTCCGCATCACTCCCCCCCTCCTCAGTCACACACCGCAGACCTCGCGCAGCTGCCGGGCACTGTGGTAAGGTGAGACTGGGAGTGACTGGTTAGCCCCCAGGAGATGCTGCGGCTGGAGGGAGGAGGGGGTCATAGCATGCACGTGGCGCGGACCTCACGGCTGCTGGGCACTATGGTAAGGGGAGACTGGGAGTGACTGGTTAGCTCCCAGGAGACGCTGATGCTGGAGGGAGGAGGGGGTCAGAGGCTGCAAGCCGGCTAAAGTGTGTGAAGGAGCTGGGCGCAACTCACTGCGGGTGGCAGCGCTGCAGCTAGCGGTGGGGTCGCAGGGGCTGGAGATAACAGAGGCAGTACGGAAAGTGCACAGCGGCTGGTGACCCACAAAACTACAGCTAAGAAGCGTGGAGTGTGCCAGAATGTGACGCTCCTCCCTGCCAGAGATACCCTGCTGAGTATGCTGATGTGGGGGTCAAGTATGGCATACCCCCTCACACACCCCCATACCTCCCAAATGTCCCAATTTTCGCGGGACAGTCCCATTTTTTGGGGTCTGTCCCGCTGTCCCACCCGCGGGTCGCAGTGTCCTGCGGTGGGGGGGTGGGGGGAGCAGTTGGAAAGCTCCTGTACTCGCTGTTCTACTTAGCAGAGCAGCGGTGAATAGTGGAGACAGAGGGAGAGGGGGCATCAGGGGGTACGGATTAAGGGGGGGTTCCAGCAGCAGAGCCGGATTAAGGGGGGGGGGGCAGGCGGTAAGTACCGTTGGCCCCACAGTTTTAGGGGGCCCCCTGGCTGGAGTAGCTCTGTCCCAGCTCTGAAGCTCCCCCGTCCTGCCAGCAACAGCGGCAGCATTGTGCTACAGTCAGCACACGCTGCTACGTGTAGGCAGGTCTGTGGTGTTACAGGGAGGCAGCAGTCTCCCTGCTTTCTACTGCCTGTGCGGGTGTGTAGGGGGAGCGACCACCTCCTCTAGGTTTACCTCTAGCTGAGGGGCCAAAATACCATTTAAAAAAAAAAAAATTCCCGGAATTTGCATATAGGGGCGTGGCCTCACGGGCCGCGATTAGGCCACGCCCCCAACCCACAGCAGGCACAGCAATGAGATAGGGCTCCCCTGTCTCAAGTACCCTGTGCCCCCCGGACTCATAATCAGCCCCTGGGGGCATGCCAGCAGCTCACAGAGCGCTGGGCATGCCCCCTCACTGACGAAAACGGGGCCCTCCCGCGAAGCCACGCCCACTTTTTGCTGTGTGTGTGTGTGTGTGTGTGTGTGTGTGTGTGTGTGTGTGTGTGTGTGTGTGTGTGTGTGTGTGTGTGTGTGTGTGTGTGTGTGTGTGTGTGTGTGTGTGTGTGTGTGTGTGTGTGTGTGTGTGTGTGTGTGTGTGTGTGTGTGTGTGTGTGTGTGTGTGTGTGTGTGTGTGTGTGTGTGTGTGTAAGCTGGGAGGTATGCACCCCTGCCTGTGCCATGTCCATACAATCTGCTTCTGCAGCTGCTCCTAGTGTCCTATAGATTTGGCCAGATCTGTGACTCATTTGACTAACTCCGCCCACTGTTGTGACTCCGCACAGCGTTAGCAAATGAATCACAAGATCACAGATCTGGGCTATTATATAGGAGATACGCTGGATGCTGTGCATGGTTATTATATATATTATATAGGTGCGCTGGATGTTGTGCATGGTTATTATATATATTATATAGGTGCGCTGGATGCTGTGCAGGTTATTATATATATTATATACATACGCTGGATGCTGTGCATGGTTATTATATATATTATATAGATACGCTGGATGCTGTACACGGTTATTATATATATTATATTGATACGCTGGATGCTGTGCACGGTTATTATATATATTATATAGATACGCTGGATGCTGTGCACGGTTATTATATATTTCTCTAACGTCCTAAGTGGATGCTGGGACTCCGTAAGGACCATGGGGAATAGCGGCTCCGCAGGAGACTGGGCACAAAAGTAAAAGCTTGAACTAGCTGGTGTGCACTGGCTCCTCCCCCTATGACCCTCCTCCAAGCCTCAGTTAGATTTTTGTGCCCGAACGAGAAGGTTGCATGCTAGGTGGCTCTCCTGAGCTGCTTAGAGTAAAAGTTTATTTTAGGTTTTTTATTTTCAGTGAGTCTTGCTGGCAACAGGCTCACTGCATCGTGGGACTAAGGGGAGAAGAAACGAACTCACCTGCGTGCAGAGTGGATTGGGTTTCTTAGGCTACTGGACATTAGCTCCGGAGGGACGATCACAGGTTCAGCCTGGATGGGTCTCGGAGCCGCGCCGCCGGCCCCCTTACAGAGCCAGAAGAACGAAGAGGTCCGGTGAAATCGGCGGCAGAAGACGTTCCTGTCTTCAACTAAGGTAGCGCACAGCACTGCAGCTGTGCGCCATTGCTCTCAGCACACTTCACACTCCGGTCACTGAGGGTGCAGGGCGCTGGGGGGGAGCGCCCTGAGACGCAATAAAAAACAAAAATACCTTAGGATGGCAAAAGAAATACATCACATATAGCTCCTGGGCTATATGGATGTATTTAACCCCTGCCAGTTTTCCAGAAAAAAGCGGGAGATAAGGCCGTCGTGAAGGGGCGGAGCCTATCTCCTCAGCACACAAGCGCCATTTTCCCTCACAGTTCCGCTGGAAGGACGGCTCCCTGACTCTCCCCTGCAGTCCCTACAGAATCAGGGTAAAAACGAGAGAGGGGGGGCACTATTGGCAGCTAAATTATAAACAGCAGCTATAAAAGGGAGTAACACTTATATAAGGTTATCCCTATATATATATATAGCGCTCTGGTGTGTGCTGGCAAACTCTCCCTCTGTCTCCCCAAAGGGCTAGTGGGGTCCTGTCCTCTATCAGAGCATTTCCTGTGTGTGTGCTGGGTGTCGGTACGATTGTGTCGACATGTATGAGGAGGAAAATGATGTGGAAGCAGAGCAATTGCCTGTATTAGTGATGTCACCCCCTAGGGAGTCGACACCTGACTGGATGGTTGTATTTAAAGAACTACGTGACAATGTCAGCACTTTACAAAAAACTGTTGACGACATGAGACAGCCGACAAATCAATTAGTGCCTGTCCAGGCGTCTCAGACACCGTCAGGGGCGATAAAACGCCCGTTACCTCAGTGGGTCGACACAGACCCAGACACGGATACTGAGTCCAGTGTCGACGGTGAGGAGACAAACGTAATGTCCAGTAGGGCCACACGTTACATGATCACGGCAATGAAGGAGGCATTGAACATTTCTGACACTACAAGTACCACAAAGAAGGGTATTATGTGGGGAGTGAAAAAACCACCAGTAGCTTTTCCTGAGTCAGATGAATTAAATGAGGTGTGTGATAAAGCGTGGGTTTCCCCCGATAAAAAAGTGCTAATTTCTAATAAATTATTGGCACTATACCCTTTCCCGCCAGAGGTTAGGGCGCGTTGGGAAACACCCCCTAAAGTAGATAAAGCGCTCACACGTTTATCTAAACAAGTAGCGTTACCGTCTCCTGATACGGCCGCCCTCAAAGAACCAGCGGATAGAAGGCTGGAAAATATCCTGAAGGGTATATACACACATACTGGTGTTATACTGCGACCAGCAATCGCATCAGCCTGGATGTGCAGTGCTGGAGTGGCGTGGTCGGATTCCCTGACTGAAAATATTGATACCCTGGATAGGGACAGTATATTACTGACTATAGAGCATTTGAAGGATGCATTACTATATATGCGTGATGCACAGAGGGATATTTGCACCCTGGCATCAAGAGTGAGTGCTATGTCCATTTCGGCCAGAAGAGCGTTATGGACGCGACAGTGGTCAGGGGATGCGGATTCCAAACGACATATGGAAGTATTGCCGTTTAAAGGAGAGGAGTTATTTGGGGCCGGTCTATCGGACCTGGTGGCCACGGCAACGGCCGGAAAGTCCACCTTTTTACCCCAGGTCACCTCTCAGCAGAAAAAGACACCGTCTTTTCAAACTCAGTCCTTTCGTTCCCATAAGTACAGGCGGGCAAAAGGCCACTCATTTCTGCCCCGGGGCAGAGGAAGAGGAAAAAGACTGCACCAGGCAGCCTCTTCCCAGGAGCAGAAGCCCTCCTCTGCTTCTGCCAAGTCTTCAGCATGACGCTGGGGCTTTACAAGCGGACTCGGACACGGTGGGGGCCCGTCTCAAAAATTTCAACGCGCAGTGGGCTCACTCGCAAGTGGACCCCTGGATTCTGCAGGTAGTATCACAGGGGTACAAACTGGAATTCGAGACGTCTCCCCCTCGCCGGTTCCTGAAGTCTGCTCTACCAAAGTCTCCCTCCGACAGGGAGGCAGTTTTGGAAGCCATTCACAAGCTGTATTCCCAGCAGGTGATAATCAAGGTACCTCTCCTACAACAGGGAAAGGGGTATTATTCCACGCTGTTTGTGGTACCGAAGCCGGACGGCTCGGTGAGACCAATTTTAAATCTAAAATCCTTGAACACTTACATAAAGAGGTTCAAATTCAAGATGGAGTCACTCAGAGCAGTGATAGCAAATCTGGAAGAAGGGGACTATATGGTGTCTCTGGACATCAAAGATGCTTATCTCCACATCCCAATTTACCCTTCTCACCAAGGGTACCTCAGGTTTGTAGTACAAAACTGTCATTATCAGTTTCAGACGCTGCCGTTTGGGTTGTCCACGGCACCTCGGGTCTTTACCAAGGTAATGGCCGAAATGATGATTCTTCTTCGAAGAAAAGGCGTTTTAATTATCCCTTACTTGGACGATCTCCTGATAAGGGCAAGGTCCAGGGAACAGTTAGAAGTCGGAGTAGCACTATCTCAGTTAGTGTTACGTCAGCACGGGTGGATCCTAAATATTCCAAAATCGCAGCTGATTCCAACGACACGTCTCCTGTTCCTAGGAATGATTCTGTCCAGAAAAAGGTGTTTCTCCCAGAGGAGAAGGCCAGGGAGTTATCCGAGCTAGTCAGGAATCTCCTAAAACCAGGCCAGGTGTCAGTGCATCAGTGCACGAGGGTCCTGGGAAAAATGGTGGCTTCTAACGAAGCGATTCCATTTGGAAGATTCCATGCAAGAACGTTTCAGTGGGATCTTCTGGACAAATGGTCCGGATCGCATCTTCAGATGCATCAGCGGATAACCCTGTCGCCAAGGACAAGGGTGTCTCTTCTGTGGTGGCTGCAGAGTGCTCATCTACTAGAGGGCCGCAGATTCGGCATTCAGGATTGGATCCTGGTGACCACAGATGCCATCCTGAGAGGCTGGGGAGCAGTCACACAGGGACAAAATTTCCAAGGCTTGTGGTCAAGCATGGAAACATCTCTTCATATAAACATTCTGGAACTAAGGGCCATTTACAATGCCCTAAGTCAAGCAAAACCCCTGCTTCAGGGTCAGGCGGTATTGATCCAATCGGACAACATCACGTCAGTCGCCCACGTAAACAGACAGGGCGGCACGAGAAGCAGGAGGGCGATGGCAGAAGCTGCAAGGATTCTTCGCTGGGCGGAGAATCATGTGATAGCACTGTCAGCAGTGTTCATTCCGGGAGTGGACAACTGGGAAGCGGACTTCCTCAGTAGACACGACCTTCACCCGGGGGAGTGGGGACTTCATCCAGAAGTCTTCCAAGAGATGGTAAACCGTTGGGAAAAACCAAAGGTGGACATGATGGCGTCCCGTCTCAACAAAAAACTAGACAGATATTGCGCCAGGTCAAGGGACCCTCAGGCAATAGCGGTGGACGCTCTGGTAACGCCATGGGTGTACCAGTCAGTGTATGTGTTCCCTCCTCTGCCTCTCATACCAAAAGTACTGAGAATCATAAAAAGGAGAGGAGTAAGAACTATACTCGTGGTTCCGGATTGGCCAAGAAGGACTTGGTACCCGGAACTTCAAGAGATGCTCACGGAGGACCCGTGGCCTCTACCTCTAAGAAAGGACCTGCTCCAGCAGGGGCCTTGTCTGTTCCAAGACTTACCGCGGCTGCGTTTGACGGCATGGCGGTTGAACGCCGGATCCTGAAGGAAAAAGGCATTCCAGAAGAAGTCATCCCTACCCTGATAAAGGCCAGGAAGGATGTAACCGCAAAACATTATCACCGCATTTGGCGAAAATATGTTGCGTGGTGTGAGGCCAAAGAGGCCCCTACAGAGGAATTTCAACTGGGTCGCTTCCTACATTTCCTGCAAACAGGACTGTCTATGGGCCTAAAATTAGGGTCCATTAAGGTTCAAATTTCGGCCCTGTCGATTTTCTTCCAAAAAGAACTGGCTTCAGTGCCTGAAGTCCAGACGTTTGTCAAAGGGGTACTGCATATACAGCCTCCTTTTGTGCCCCCGGTGGCACCTTGGGATCTCAATGTGGTTTTGGGGTTCCTAAAATCACATTGGTTTGAACCACTCACCACTGTGGAATTAAAATATCTCACATGGAAGGTGGTAATGCTGTTAGCCCTGGCTTCAGCCAGGCGTGTCTCAGAATTGGCAGCTTTATCTTATAAAAGCCCTTACCTGATTTTTCACACGGATAGGGCAGAATTGAGGACTCGTCCTCAATTTCTCCCAAAGGTGGTTTCAGCGTTTCACGTGAACCAGCCTATTGTGGTGCCTGCGGCTACTAGGGACTTGGAGGACTCCAAGTTACTGGACGTAGTCAGGGCCCTCAAAATATATATTTCCAGGACGGCTGGAGTCAGGAAATCTGACTCGCTGTTTATCCTGTATGCACCCAACAAGCTGGGTGCTCCTGCTTCTAAGCAGACGATTGCTCGTTGGATTTGTAGTACAATTCAGCTTGCGCATTCTGTGGCAGGCCTGCCACAGCCAAAATCTGTAAAAGCCCATTCCACAAGGAAGGTGGGCTCATCTTGGGCGGCTGCCCGAGGGGTCTCGGCTTTACAACTTTGCCGAGCAGCTACTTGGTCAGGGGCAAACACGCTTGCTAAATTCTACAAATTTGATACCCTGGCTGAGGAGGACCTGGAGTTCTCTCATTCGGTGCTGCAGAGTCATCCGCACTCTCCCGCCCGTTTGGGAGCTTTGGTATAATCCCCATGGTCCTTACGGAGTCCCAGCATCCACTTAGGACGTTAGAGAAAATAAGAATTTACTTACCGATAATTCTATTTCTCATAGTCCGTAGTGGATGCTGGGCGCCCATCCCAAGTGCGGATTGTCTGCAATACTTGTATATAGTTATTGTTACAAAATTCGGGTTATTATTGTTGTGAGCCATCTTTTCAGAGGCTCCTTCGTTTATCATACTGTTAACTGGGTTCAGATCACAGGTTGTACGGTGTGATTGGTGTGGCTGGTATGAGTCTTACCCGGGATTCCATATCCTTCCTTATTATGTACGCTCGTCCGGGCACAGTATCCTAACTGAGGCTTGGAGGAGGGTCATAGGGGGAGGAGCCAGTGCACACCAGCTAGTTCAAGCTTTTACTTTTGTGCCCAGTCTCCTGCGGAGCCGCTATTCCCCATGGTCCTTACGGAGTCCCAGCATCCACTACGGACTATGAGAAATAGAATTATCGGTAAGTAAATTCTTATTATTATATAGATACGCTGGATGCTGTGCATGGTTATTATATATATTACATAGATACGCTGGATGCTGTGCACGGTTATTATATATATTATATAGATACGCTGGATGCTGTGCACGGTTATTATAATAAGATTTTACTCACCGGTAAATCTATTTCTCGTAGTCCGTAGTGGATGCTGGGGACTCCGTAAGGACCATGGGGAATAGACGGGCTCCGCAGGAGACTGGGCACTCTAAAGAAAGATTTAGTACTATCTGGTGTGCACTGGCTCCTCCCTCTATGCCCCTCCTCCAGACCTCAGTTAAGGAAACTGTGCCCGGAAGAGCAGACATTATAAGGAAAGGATTTTGGAATCCCGGGTAAGACTCATACCAGCCACACCAATCACACCGTATAACCTGTGATACACTTATCCAGTCAACAGTATGAACAACAACAGGGCATCAAACAATGGATGCCAACATAACATAACCCATTATTAAGCAATAACTATATACACGTATTGCAGAAAGTCTGCACTAGGGACGGGCGCCCAGCATACACTACGGACTACGAGAAATAGATTTACCGGTGAGTAAAATCTTATTTTCTCTAACGTCCTAGTGGATGCTGGGGACTCCGTAAGGACCATGGGGATTATACCAAAGCTCCCAAACGGGCGGGAGAGTGCGGATGACTCTGCAGCACCGAATGGGCAAACTCAAGGTCCTCCTCAGCCAGGGTATCAAACTTGTAGAATTTTGCAAATGTGTTTGAACCCGACCAAGTAGCAGCTCGGCAAAGCTATAAAGCCGAGACCCCTCGGGCAGCCGCCCAAGAAGAGACCACCTTCCTTGTGGAATGGGCTTTCACTGATTTTGGATGCGGCAATCCACCCGCAGAATGAGCCTGCTGAATCGTGTTACAGATCCAGCGGGCAACGGTTTGCTTTGAGGCAGGAGCACCCAACTTGTTGGGGGCATACAGGATAAACAGCGAGTCAGTTTTCCTGACTCCAGCCGTTCTGGCTACATAAATCTTCAAAGCCCTGACTACATCTAGTAACCTGGAATCCTCAAAGTCACGAGTAGCCGCAGGCACTACAATAGGTTGGTTCAAATGAAAAGATGACACCACCTTTGGCAGAAATTGGGGACAAGTCCGCAATTCTGCCCTGTCCATATGAAAAACCAGATAGGGGCTTTTACATGACAAAGCCGCCAATTCTGACACACGCCTAGCCGAAGCTAAGGCCAATAGCATGACCACCTTCCACGTGAGATACTTTAGCTCCACGGTCTTAAGTGGTTCAAACCAGTGGGATTTCAGGAAACCCAACACCACGTTGAGATCCCAAGGTGCCACTGGTGGCACAAAAGGGGGCTGAATATGCAGCACTCCCTTAACAAACGTCTGAACTTCAGGAAGAGACGCCAGTTCCTTTTGAAAGAAAATGGATAGGGCCGAAATCTGAACCTTTATGGATCCCAACTTCAAGCCCATAGTCACTCCAGACTGTAGAAAGTGCAGAAATCTGCCCAGTTGGAATTCCTCAGTAGGGGCCTTCCTGGCCTCACACCAAGCAACATATTTTCGCCATATGCGGTGATAATGCTTTGCTGTCACGTCCTTCCTAGCCTTTATCAGCGTAGGAATAACTTCCTCCGGAATGCCTTTTTCTGCTAGGATCCGGCGTTCAACCGCCATGCCGTCAAACGCAGCCGCGGTAAGTCTTGGAACAGGCAGGGCCCCTGTTGCAACAGGTCCTGTCTGAGAGGCAGAGGCCATGGGTCCTCTGTGAGCATTTCTTGCAGTTCCGGGTACCAAGACCTTCTTGGCCAATCCGGAACAATGAGTATTGTTCTCACTCCTCTTCTTCTTACGATTCTCAGCACCTTGGGTATGAGAGGAAGAGGAGGAAACACATAGACCGACTGGAACACCCACGGTGTTACCAGGGCGTCCACAGCTATCGCCTGAGGGTCTCTTGACCTGGCGCAATACCGTTGTAGCTTTTTGTTGAGACGGGACGCCATCATGTCTACCTGTGGCAGTTACCATCGATTTGTAATCTGAATGAAGACTTCGTGATGAAGTCCCCACTCTCCCGGGTGAAGGTCGTGCCTGCTGAGGAAGTCTGCTTCCCAGTTGTCCACCCCCGGAATGAACACTGCTGACAGTGCTTGCACGTGATTCTCCGCCCACCGAAGAATCCTGGTGGCTTCCGCCATCGCGACTCTGCTTCTTGTGCCGCCCTGGCGGTTTACATCAGCCACCGCGGTGATGTTGTCTGACTGAATCAGCACCGGTTGGTTGCGAAGCAGGGGCTCCGCTTGACTCAGGGCGTTGAATATGGCCCTTAGTTCCAGGATATTTATGTGCAGACAAGCCTCCTGACTTGACCACAACCCTTGGAAGTTTCTTCCCTGAGTGACTGCCCCCCACCCTCGGAGGCTCGCATCCGTGGTCACCAGGACCCAGTCCTGTATGCCGAACCTGCGGCCCTCGAGAAGGTGAGCACTCTGTAGCCACCACAGAAGAGACACCCTGGCCCTGGGGGACAGGGTGATCAGCCGATGCATCTGAAGATGCGATCCGGACCATTTGTCCAACAGATCCCATTGAAAGATCCTCGCATGGAACCTGCCGAAGGGAATGGCTTCGTACGATGCCACCATCTTTTCCAGGACTCGCGTGCAGTGATGCACCGACACCTGTTTCTGTTTTAAGAGGTCTCTGACTAGAGTCACAAGCTCTTGAGCCTTCTCCTGTCGGGAGAAACACCTTCTTCTGGTCTGTGTCCAGAATCATGCCCAGAAAGGGCAGACGCGTCGTAGGAATCAGCTGCGACTTTGGGATATTCAGAATCCAGCCATGCTGTTGCAACATTTCCTGAGAGTGCGCTACGCTGATCTGCAACTGCTCCCTTGACCCCGCCTTTATGAGGAGATCGTCCAAGTATGGGATAACTGTGACTCCTTGCTTTCTCAGGATCACCATCATTTCTGCCATTACCTTGGTAAATATTCTCGGTGCCGTGGAGAGCCCAAACGGCAACGTCTGGAATTGGTAATGACAGTCCTGTACCACAAATCTGAGGTACTCCTGATGAGGCGGATAAATGGGGACATGCAAGTAAGCATCCTTGATGTCCAGAGACACCATAAAATCCCCCTCTTCCAGGCTTGCAATAACCGCTCTGAGCGATTCCATTTTGAACTTGAATCTTTTCAGGTAAATGTTCAGGGACTTTAAATTTAATATAGGTCTGACCGAACCGTCCGGTTTCGGTACCACAAACATCGTGGAATAGTATCCCTTTCCCTGTTGAAGGAGGGGAACCTTTACCACCACCTGCTGGAGAAATAGCTTGTGAATTGCCGCTACCACTACTTCCCCTTTCTATGGGGGAAGCTGGCAAGGCCGATTTTAGGTAACGTTGAGGGGGCATCACCTCGAATTCCAACTTGTATCCCTGAGACACAATCTGTATAGCCCAGGGATCCACCTGTGAGCGAACCCACTGGTGGCTGAAATGTCGGAGACGCGCCCCCACCGCTCCTGGCTCCACCCATGGAGCCCCAGCGTCATGCGGTGGAATTAGTGGAAGGGGAGGACTTCTGTTCCTGGGAACTAGCTGTAAGGTGCAGCTTTTTTCCTCTACCCCTGCCTCTAGCGAGAAAGGAAGCACCTCTGACCTTCTTGCTTCTTTGTGCACGAAAGGACTGCATTTGGTAATACGGTGCTTTCTTAGGTTGTGAGGGAATATATGGCAAAAAGTTTGACTTCCCAGCAGTAGCTGTGGAAACCAGGTCCGAGAGACCGTCCCCAAACAATTCCTCACCCTTGTAAGGTAACACCTCCATGTGTTTTTTGGAGTCGGCATCACCTGTCCACTGCCGAGTCCACAGGACCCTCCTGGCAGAAATTGACATTGCATTAATTCTAGAGCCCAGTAGGCAAATGTCCCTCTGGGCATCCCTCATATATAGGACAGTGTCTTTTATATGCCCCAGGGTCAGCATAATGGTATCCCTGTCCAAGGTATCCATTTCCTCAGACAGATTATCTGTCCACGCTGCTACAGCACTACACATCCACGCCGACGCAATTGCCGGCCTCAGTAGAGTCCCTGAATGTGTATAAACAGATTTCAGGATACTTTCCTGCTTTCTATCTGCAGGATCCTTTAGGGTGGCCGTATCCTGCGACGGCAGGGCCACCTTCTTAGATAAGCGTGTGAGAGCTTTATCTACCCTAGGGGAGGATTCCCAGCGCACCCTGTCCTCTTGCGGGAAAGGGTACGCCATAAGTAGCCTTTTGGAAATCAGGACTTTCTTATCTGGGGAATCCCACGCTCTTTCACATAACTCATTTAACTCATGTGAAGGGGGAAAAGTCACCTCTTGCTTCCCCATACATATAAACCCTCTTGTCAGGGACAGGGTTTACCTCTGATATGTGTAAAACATCCTTCACCGCTATAATCATGTAGCGTATAGCTTTTGTTATTTTCGGTTGCAATTGTGCATCATCGTCGTCGACACTGGAGTCAGAATCCGTGTCGACATCTGTGTCAACCATTTCGGATAGTGGGCGCTTTTGAGACCCTGAGGGCCTCTGCGCTGTAGGAACAGGCATGGGTTGAGACCCTGACTGGCCCGAGGTATCAGCTTTATCCAACCTTTTATGTAAGGAGTTTACATTATCATTTCTCTATCGTCCTAGTGGATGCTGGGGTTCCTGAAAGGACCATGGGAATAGCGGCTCCGCAGGAGACAGGGCACAAAAAGTAAAGCTTTACGATCAGGTGGTGTGTACTGGCTCCTCCCCCTATGACCCTCCTCCAAGCCTCAGTTAGATTTTTGTGCCCGGCCGAGAAGGGTGCAATCTAGGTGGCTCTCCTAAAGAGCTGCTTAGAAAAGTTTAGCTTAGGTTTTTTATTTTACAGTGAGTCCTGCTGGCAACAGGATCACTGCAACGAGGGACTTAGGGGAGAAGAAGTGAACTCACCTGCGTGCAGGATGGATTGGCTTCTTGGCTACTGGACATTAGCTCCAGAGGGACGATCACAGGTACAGCCTGGATGGTCACCGGAGCCTCGCCGCAGGCCCCCTTGCAGATGCTGAAACGAGAAGAGGTCCAGAATCGGCGGCAGAAGACTCCTCAGTCTTCTTAAGGTAGCGCACAGCACTGCAGCTGTGCGCCATTTTCCTCTCAGCACACTTCACACGGCAGTCACTGAGGGTGCAGGGCGCTGGGAGGGGGGCGCCCTGGGAGGCAAATGAAAACCTTTTTTGGCTAAAAATACCTCACATATAGCCTCCGGGGGCTATATGGAGATATTTAACCCCTGCCAGAATCCACTAAAGAGCGGGAGACGAGCCCGCCGAAAAAGGGGCGGGGCCTATCTCCTCAGCACACAGCGCCATTTTCCTCACACAGCTCCGCTGGTCAGGAAGGCTCCCAGGCTCTCCCCTGCACTGCACTACAGAAACAGGGTAAAACAAGAGAGGGGGGGCAAAATTGTGGCAAAACTATATTATTAAAGCAGCTATACAGGGAGCACTTATTATAAGGCTATCCCTGTCATATATAGCGCTTTTGGTGTGTGCTGGCAAACTCTCCCTCTGTCTCCCCAAAGGGCTAGTGGGGTCCTGTCTTCGTTAAGAGCATTCCCTGTGTGTCTGCTGTGTGTCGGTACGTGTGTGTCGACATGTATGAGGACGATATTGGTGTGGAGGCGGAGCAATTGCCAAATATGGGGATGTCACCTCCTAGGGGGTCGACACCAGAATGGATGCCTTTATTTATGGAATTACGGGATAGTGTCAACACGCTAAAGCAGTCGTTTGACGACATGAGACGGCCGGACAATCAATTAGTGCCTGTCCAGGCGCCTCAAACACCGTCAGGGGCTGTAAAACGCCCTTTGCCTCAGTCGGTCGACACAGACCCAGACACAGGCACTGATTCCAGTGGCGACGGTGACGAATCAACCGTATTTTCCAGTAGGGCCACACGTTATATGATTTTGGCAATGAAGGAGGCGTTACATATTGCTGATACTACAGGTACCACAAAACAGGGTATCATGTGGGGTGTGAAAAAACTACCTATAGTTTTTCCTGAATCAGATGAATTAAATGAGGTGTGTGATGAAGCGTGGGTTGCCCCCGATAAAAAAATGCTAATTTCAAAGAAGTTATTGGCTTTATACCCTTTCCCGCCAGAGGTTAGGGCGCGCTGGGAAACACCTCCTAGGGTGGACAAGGCGCTCACACGCTTATCAAAACAAGTGGTGTTACCCTCTCCTGAGACGGCCGCACTTAAAGATCCAGCAGATAGGAGGATGGAAAATATCCAAAAAAGTATATACACACATACAGGTGTTATACTACGACCAGCTATAGCGACAGCCTGGATGTGCAGTGCTGGGGTAGCTTGGTCAGAGTCCCTGATTGAAAATATTGATACCCTGGATAGGGACAATGTTTTACTGTCTTTAGAGCAAATAAAGGATGCATTTCTTTATATGCGTGATGCACAGAGGGATATCTGCACACTGGCATCACGGGTAAGTGCTATGTCCATTTCGGCCAGAAGAAGTTTATGGACGCGACAGTGGTCAGGCGATGCGGACTCAAAACGGCATATGGAAGTTTTGCCGTATAAAGGGGAGGAGTTATTTGGTGTCGGTCTATCGGATTTGGTGGCCACGGCTACAGCCGGGAAATCCACCTTTTTACCTCAAGTCACTCCCCAACAGAAAAAGACACCGACTTTTCAACCGCAGCCCTTTCGTTCCTTTAAAAACAAGAGAGCAAAGGGATATTCATATCTGCCACGAGGCAGAGGAAGGGGGAAGAGACAGCAACAGGCAGCTCCTTCCCAGGAACAGAAGCCCTCCCCCGCTTCTACAAAAGCCTCAACATGACTCTGGGGCTTCTCAAGCGGACTCGGGGGCGGTGGGGGGTCGTCTCAAGAATTTCAGCGCGCAGTGGGCTCACTCGCAGGTAGATCCCTGGATCCTGCAGATAATATCTCAGGGGTACAGGTTGGAACTAGAGACGGATCCACCTCGCCGTTTCCTGAAGTCTGCTTTACCAACGTCCCCCTCCGACAGGGTGACGGTCTTGGAAGCCATTCACAAGCTGTACTCTCAGCAGGTGATAGTCAAGGTACCCCTTTTACAACAAGGAAAGGGGTATTATTCCACTCTATTTGTGGTACCGAAGCCGGATGGCTCGGTAAGACCTATTCTAAATCTGAAATCCTTGAACCTGTACATAAAGAAGTTCAAGTTCAAGATGGAGTCACTCAGAGCAGTGATAGCGAACCTGGAAGAAGGGGACTTTATGGTATCCTTGGACATCAAGGATGCGTATCTCCATGTTCCAATTTACCCCTCACACCAGGGGTACCTCAGGTTCGTCGTACAGAACTGTCACTATCAGTTTCAGACGCTGCCGTTCGGATTGTCCACGGCACCTCGGGTCTTTACCAAGGTAATGGCCGAGATGATGATTCTTCTTCGAAGAAAAGGCGTATTAATTATCCCATACTTGGACGATCTCCTAATAAGGGCAAGGTCCAGAGAACAGCTAGAGATGGGATTAGCACTGTCTCAAGAAGTGCTAAAACAGCACGGGTGGATTCTGAATATTCCAAAATCCCAGTTAATTCCGACAACACGTCTGCTGTTCCTAGGGATGATTCTGGACACGGTTCAGAAAAAGGTTTTTCTCCCGGAGGAAAAAGCCAAGGAGTTATCCGAGCTTGTCAGGAACCTCCTAAAACCAGGAAAGGTGTCTGTACATCAATGCACAAGAGTCCTGGGAAAAATGGTGGCTTCTTACGAAGCAATTCCATTCGGCAGATTCCACGCAAGAAATTTCCAGAGGGATCTGTTGGACAAATGGTCAGGGTCGCATCTTCAGATGCACCAGCGGATAACCCTGTCTCCAAGGACAAGGGTATCTCTTCTGTGGTGGTTGCAGAGTGCTCATCTATTGGAGGGCCGCAGATTCGGCATACAGGATTGGATCCTGGTGACCACGGACGCCAGCCTGAGAGGCTGGGGAGCAGTCACACAAGGAAGAAACTTCCAGGGCGTGTGGTCGAGCCTGGAAACGTCTCTTCACATAAACATTCTGGAACTAAGAGCAATCTACAATGCTCTAAGCCAGGCAGAACCTCTGCTTCAAGGAAAACCGGTGTTGATCCAGTCGGACAACATCACGGCAGTCGCCCATGTGAACAGACAGGGCGGCACAAGAAGCAGGAGTGCAATGGCAGAAGCTGCAAGGATTCTTCGCTGGGCAGAGAATCATGTGATAGCACTGTCAGCAGTGTTCATCCCGGGAGTGGACAACTGGGAAGCAGACTTCCTCAGCAGACACGACCTTCACCCGGGAGAGTGGGGACTTCATCCAGAAGTTTTCCACATGCTGGTAACCCGTTGGGAAAGACCAATGGTGGACATGATGGCGTCTCGCCTCAACAAAAAACTGGACAGGTATTGCGCCAGGTCAAGAGATCCGCAGGCAATAGCTGTGGACGCGCTGGTAACGCCTTGGGTGTACCAGTCGGTGTATGTGTTTCCTCCTCTGCCTCTCATACCAAAAGTATTGAGAATTATACGGCAAAGAGGCGTAAGAACGATACTAGTGGTTCCGGATTGGCCAAGAAGGACTTGGTACCCGGAACTTCAAGAGATGATCACGGAAGATCCGTGGCCTCTACCTCTGAGAAGGGACTTGCTTCAGCAGGGTCCCTGTCTGTTTCAAGACTTACCGCGGCTGCGTTTGACGGCATGGCGGTTGAACGCCGGATCCTAAAGGAAAAAGGCATGCCGGAAGAAGTCATTCCTACTTTGATTAAAGCAAGGAAGGAAGTAACCGCGCAACATTATCACCGCATTTGGCGAAAATATGTTGCGTGGTGCGAGGATCGGAGTGCTCCGACGGAGGAATTTCAACTGGGTCGATTCCTACATTTCCTGCAATCAGGATTGTCTATGGGTCTCAAATTGGGATCTATTAAGGTTCAAATTTCGGCCCTGTCGATTTTCTTCCAAAAAGAATTGGCTTCAGTTCCTGAAGTCCAGACTTTTGTTAAGGGAGTGCTGCATATACAGCCCCCTGTGGTGCCTCCAGTGGCACCGTGGGATCTCAATGTTGTTTTGGACTTTCTCAAATCTCATTGGTTTGAACCACTAAAAACTGTGGATTTGAAATATCTCACATGGAAAGTGACCATGCTACTAGCCCTGGCTTCGGCCAGGAGAGTGTCAGAACTGGCAGCTTTATCTTACAAAAGCCCATATCTGATTTTCCATTCGGACAGGGCAGAACTGCGGACTCGTCCGCATTTTCTCCCTAAGGTGGTGTCAGCATTTCATCTGAACCAACCTATTGTAGTGCCTGCGGCTACAAGCGACTTGGAGGACTCCAAGTTGTTGGACGTTGTCAGAGCTTTAAAAATATACATTTCAAGGACAGCTGGAGTCAGGAAATCTGACTCGCTGTTTATACTATATGCTCCCAACAAGTTGGGCGCTCCTGCGTCTAAGCAGACTATTGCTCGCTGGATTTGTAGTACGATTCAGCTTGCACATTCTGTGGCAGGCCTGCCACAGCCAAAATCGGTAAAAGCCCACTCCACAAGGAAGGTGGGTTCTTCTTGGGCGGCTGCCCGAGGGGTCTCGGCATTACAACTCTGCCGAGCGGCTACGTGGTCGGGGGAGAACACGTTTGTAAAATTCTACAAATTTGATACCCTGGCTAAGGAGGACCTGGAGTTCTCTCATTCGGTGCTGCAGAGTCATCCGCACTCTCCCGCCCGTTTGGGAGCTTTGGTATAATCCCCATGGTCCTTTCAGGAACCCCAGCATCCACTAGGACGATAGAGAAAATAAGAATTTACTTACCGATAATTCTATTTCTCGGAGTCCGTAGTGGATGCTGGGCGCCCATCCCAAGTGCGGATTATCTGCATTACTTGTACATAGTTACAAAAATCGGGTTATTATTGTTGTGAGCCATCTTTTCAGAGGCTCCGCTGTTATCATACTGTTAACTGGGTTTAGATCACAGGTTGTACGGTGTGATTGGTGTGGCTGGTATGAGTCTTACCCGGGATTCAAGATCCTTCCTTATTGTGTACGCTCGTCCGGGCACAGTACCTAACTGAGGCTTGGAGGAGGGTCATAGGGGGAGGAGCCAGTACACACCACCTGATCGTAAAGCTTTACTTTTTGTGCCCTGTCTCCTGCGGAGCCGCTATTCCCATGGTCCTTTCAGGAACCCCAGCATCCACTACGGACTCCGAGAAATAGAATTATCGGTAAGTAAATTCTTATTTTAACACCTTCCACATATCCATCCAATCAGGTGTCGGCACCGTCGGCGGCGACACGTCAGTCAACTGCACTTGCTCTGCCTCCACATAGCCCTCTTCGTCAAACATGTCGACACATGCGTACCGACACACCACACACACAGGGGAAGCTCTAAATGAGGACAGGACCCCCACAAGGCCTTTTGGAGAGACAGAGAGAGAGTATGCCAGCACACACCTCAGCGCTATATAACCCAGGGATTACACAGTAACTTAGTGTTTACCCAGTAGCTGCTGTATTATGATTAATGCGCCTAAATTTATGTGCCCCCCCCCCTCTCTTTTTTACCCTTCTACCGTGATTCTGCAGGGGAGAGACTGGGGAGCTTCCTCTCAGCGGAGCTGTGGAAGGAAAATGGCGCTGGTGAGTGCTGAGGAAGAAGGCCCGCCCCCTCAGCGGCGGGCTTCTGTCCCGCGATTTTGTGTAAAATAAATGGCGGGGGCTCATACATATAACAGTGTCCAACTGTCTATATACAGCTTTCGCCAGGAGGTATCAATTGCTGCCCACGGCGCCCCCCCCCTGCGCCCTGCACCCTACAGTGACCGGAGTGTGTGGGCGCAATGGCGCACAGCTGCAGTGCTGTGCGCTACCTCATGTGAATACAGGAGTCTTCTGCCGCCGATTTCGATGTCTTCTCCGCTTCTGCCGGCTTCTGTCTTCTGGCTCTGCGAGGGGGACGGCGGCGCGGCTCCGGGAACGGACGACAAGGTCAGGTCCTGTGTTCGATCCCTCTGGAGCTAATGGTGTCCAGTAGCCTAAGAAGCGCAACCTAGCCGCAGTTAGTAGGTTTGCTTCTCTCAGTCCCACGTAGCAGAGAGTCTGTTGCCAGCAGAAGCTCTCTGAAAATAAAAAACCTAACTAAAATACTTTCTTATTAGCAAGCTCAGGAGAGCCCACTAAAAGCACCCAGCTCTGTCCGGGCACAGATTCTAACTGAGGTCTGGAGGAGGGGCATAGAGCCAGTGCACACCAGATAGTACTAAATCTTTCTTTAGAGTGCCCAGTCTCCTGCAGAGCCCGTCTATTCCCCATGGTCCTTACGGAGTCCCCAGCATCCACTAGGACGTTAGAGAAATATATATTATATAGATACGCTGGATGTGGTGCATGGTTATTATATATATTATATAGGTGCGCTGGATGTTGTGCAGGGTTATTATATATATTATATAGGTGCGCTGGATGCTGTGCAGGTTATTATATATATTATATAGATACGCTGGATGCTGTGCATGGTTATTATATATATTATATAGATACGCTGGATGCTGTGCACGGTTATTATATATATTATATAGATACGCTGGATGCTGTGCACGATTATTATATATATTATATAGATACGCTGGATGCTGTGCGCGGTTATTATATATATTATATAGATACGCTGGATGCTGTGCATGGTTATTATATATATATATATATTATATAGATACGCTGGATGCTGTGCATGGTTATTATATATATTATATAGATACGCTGGATGCTGTGCACGGTTATTATATATATTATATAGATACGCTGGATGCTGTGCATGGTTATTATATATATTATATAGATAAGCTGGATGCTGTGCACGGTTATTATATATATTATATAGATACGCTGGATGCTGTGCATGGTTATTATATATATATATATATTATATAGATACGCTGGATGCTGTGCATGGTTATTATATATATTATATTGATACGCTGAATGCTGTGCACAGTTATTATATATTATTATATATATTATATTGATACGCTGGATGCTGTGCATGGTTATTATATATATTATATTGATACGCAGGATGCTGTGCATGGTTATTATATATATTATATAGATACGCTGGATGCTGTGCATGGTTATATATATTATATAGGTGCTGGATGCTGTGCATGGTTATTATATATATTATATAGGTGCTGGATGCTGTGCATGGTTATTATTTCTATTATATAGGTGCTGGATGCTGTGCATGGTTTTTATATATATTATATAGATACGCTGGATGCTGTGCATGGTTATTATATATATATATATTATATAGGTGCTGGATGCTGTGCATGGTTATTAAATATATTATATAGGTGCTGGATACTGTACATGGTTATTATATATATATATTATATAGATATGCTGGATGCTGTGCATGGTTATTATATATATTATATAGGTGCGCTGGATGCTGTGCATGGTTATTATATATATTATATAGATACGCTGGCTGCTGTGCATGGTTATTATATATATTATATAGATACGCTGGATGCTGTGCACGGTTATTATATATATTATATTGATACGCTGGATGCTGTGCACGGTTATTATATATATTATATAGGTGCGCTGGATGCTGTGCATGGTTATTATAATAAGATTTTACTCACCGGTAAATCTATTTCTCGTAGTACGTAGTGGATGCTGGGACTCCGTAAGGACCATGGGGGAATAGCGGCTCCGCAGGAGACTGGGCACAACTAAAGAAAGCTTTAGGACAACCTGGTGTGCACTGGTTCCTCCCACTATGACCCTCCTCCAGACCTCAGTTAGGATACTGTGCCCGGAAGAGCTGACACAATAAGGAAGGGATTTTGAATCCCGGGTAAGACTCATACCAGCCACACCAATCACACCGTATAACTCGTGATACTATACCCAGTTAACAGTATGAAATATAACTGAGCCTCTCAACAGATGGCTCAACAATAACCCTTTAGTTAGGCAATAACTATAAACAAGTATTGCAGACAATCCGCACTTGGGATGGGCGCCCAGCATCCACTACGGACTACGAGAAATAGATTTACCGGTGAGTAAAATCTTATTTTCTCTGACGTCCTAAGTGGATGCTGGGACTCCGTAAGGACCATGGGGATTATACCAAAGCTCCCAAACGGGCGGGAGAGTGCGGATGACTCTGCAGCACCGAATGAGCAAACTCTAGGTCCTCCTCAGCCAGGGTATCAAACTTGTAGACTCTTACAAAAATGTTTTAACCCGACCAAGTAACAGCTCGGGAAAGTTGTAAAGCCGAGACCCCTCGGGCAGCCGCCCAAGAAGAGCCCACTTTCCTCGTGGAATGGGCTTTTACAGATTTAGGGTGCGGCAGTCCAGCCGCAGAATGTGCAAGTTGAATCGTGCTACAGATCCAGCGAGCAATAGTCTGCTTAGAAGCAGGAGCACCCAGCTTGTTGGGTGCATACAGGAGAAATAGCGAGTCAGTTTTCCTGACTCCAGCTGTCCTGGAAACATATACTTTTCAGGGCCCTGACTATGTCCAGTAACTTGGAATCCTCCAAGTCCCAAGTAGCCGCAGGCACCACAATAGGTTGGTTCACATGAAAAACTGATACCACCTTAGGAAGGAATTGGGAACGAGTCCTCAATTCCGCCTTATCCATATAAAATACAGATAAGGGCTTTTGTATGACAAAGCCGCCAATTCTGATACACGCCTGGCCGACGCCAAGGCCCACAGAATGACCACTTTCCACGTGAGGTATTATAGCTCCACGGATTTAAGTGGCTCATCCCAATGCGACTTCAGGAAATCCAACACCACGTTGAGATCCCACGGTGCCACTGGAGGCACAAACGGGGGCTGACTATGCAGCACTCCCTTAACAAAAGTCTGAACTTCAGGCAGTGAAGCCAGTTCAATTTTGGAAGAAAATCGATAGAGCCGAAATCTGGACCTTAATGGAACCCAATTTTAGGCCCATAGTCACCTCTGACTGTAGGAAGTGCAGAAATCGACCTAGCTGAAATTTCTCCTTTGGGGCCTTCCTGGCCTCACAGTACGCCACATATTTCCGCCATATGCGGTAATAATGGTTTGCGTTCACTTCTTTCCTAGCTTTAAATAGCGTAGGGATAACTTCCTCCGGAATTCCCTTTTCCTTCAGGATCCGGCGTTCAACCGCCATGCCATCAAACGCAGCCGCGGTACGTCTTGGAACAGACAGGCCCCCTGCTGCAGCAGGTCCTGTCTGAGCGGCAGAGGCCATGGGTCCTCTGAGATCATTTCTTGGAGTTCTGGGTACCAAGCTCTTCTTGGCCAACCCGGAACAATGAGTATAGTTCTTACTCCTCTTCTTATTATTCTCATTACCCTGGGTAAGAGAGGCAGAGAAGGGAACACATACACCGACTGGTACACCCACGGTGTTACCAGAGCGTCCACAGCTATCGCCTGAGGGTCCTTGACCTGGCGCAATATCTTTGTAACTTTTAGTTGAGGCGGGACGCCATCATGTCCACCTGTGGCCTTTCCCAACGGTGTACAATCATTTGGAAGACTTCTGGATGAAGTCCCCACTCTCCCGGGTGGAGGTCGTATCTTCTGAGAAAGTCTGCTTCTCAGTTGTCCACTCCGGGAATGAACACTGCTGACAGTGTTAACACATGATTTTCCGCCCATCGGAGAATCCTTGTGGCTTCTGCCATCGCCATCCTGCTTCTTGTGCCGCCCTGTCGGTTTACATGAGCGACCGCCGTGATGTTGTCTGACTGGATCAGCACCGGCCGGTGTTGAAGCAGGGGTCTAGCCTGACTTAGGGCATTGTAAATGGCCCTTAGTTCCAGAATATTTATGTGTAGGGAAGTCTCCTGACTTTTCCATAGCCTTGGAAGTTTCTTCCCTGTGTGACTGCCCCCCAGCCTCGAAGGCTGGCATCCGTGGTCACCAGGACCCAGTCCTGTATGCCGAATCTGCGGCCCCCTAGAAGATGAGCACTCTACAGCCACAACAGCGACACCCTGGCCCTTGGAGACAGGGTTATCCGCCGATGCATCTGAAGATGCGACCCGGACCACTTGTCCAACAGATCCTACTGGAAAATCCTTGCATGGGACCTTGCGAATGGAATTTCTTCGTAAGAAGCTACCATCTTTCCCAGGGCTCGCGTGCATTGATGCACCGACACCTGTATACGTATTAGGAGGTTTCTGTCTAGAGACGACAACTCCTTGGACTTCTCCTCCGGGAGAAACCCTTTTTATCCTGTTCTGTGTCCAGAACCATACCCAGGAACAGTAGACGCGTCGTAGGAACCAGCTGCGACTTTGGAATATTCAGAATCCAGCCGTGCTGTTGTAGCACTTCCCGAGATAGTGCTACTCCGACGAACAACTGCTCCCTGGACCTCGCCTTTATAAGGAGATCGTCCAAGTACGGGATAATTATTTCTGCCATTACCTTGGTAAATACCTCGGTGCCGGGGACAGACCAACGGCAACGTCTGGAATTGGTAATGACAATCCTGTACCACAATTTTGAGGTACTCCTGGTGAAGAGGGTAAATAGGGACATGCAGGTAAGCATCCTTGATGTCCAGTGATACAGGTTGAGTATCCCTTATCAAAAATGCTTGGGACCAGAGGTATTTTGGATATCGGATTTTTCCGTATTTTGGAATAATTGCATACCATAATGAGAGATCATGGTGTTGGGACCTAAATCTAAGCACATAATGCATTTATGTTACATATACACCTTATACACACAGCCTGAAGGTCATTTTAGCCAATATTTTTTGTAACTTTGTGCATTAAACAAAGTGTGTGTATATTCACACAATTCATTTATGTTTCATATACACCTTATACACACAGCCTGAAGGTCATTTAATACAATATTTTTAATAACTTTGTGTATTAAACAAAGTTTGTGTACATTGAGCCATCAAAAAACAAAGATTTCACTATCTCACTCTCACTAAAAAAAGTCCGTATTTCGGAATATTCCGTATTTCGGAATATTTGGATATGGGATACTCAACCTGTACCATGAAATTCTCCAGGCTTGCAATAATCGCCCTGAGCGATTCCATTTTGAACTTGAACGTTCGTATATAAGTGTTCAAGGCTTTCAATTTTAGAATGGGTCTTACCGAACCGTCTGGTTTCGGTACCACAACATTTTGGAATAGTAACCCCGGCCTTGTTGAAGGAGGGGTACCTTGATTTCACCTGCTGGAAGTACAGCTTGTGAATTGCCGCCAGTACTACCTTTCTCCGAGGGCAGCAGGCAAGGCTGATGTGAGGTAACGGCGAGGGGGAGTCGCCTCGAACTCCAGCCTGTATCCCTGTGATACTATTTGCAGAACCTAGGGATCCACCTGTGGGCAAGCCCACTGGTCCCTGAAGTTCCCGAGACGCGCCCCTACCGCACCTGTCTCCACCTGTGGAGCCCCAGCGTCATGCGGTGGACTCAGAGGAAGCGGGGGAAGATTTTTGATCCTGGGAACTGGCTGCTGGTGCAGCTTTTTTCCTTCTTCCCTTGTCTCTGTGCAGAAAGGAAGCGCCTTTGACCCGCTTGCTTTTCTGAAGCCGAAAGGACTGTACCTGAAAATACGGTGCTGTCTTAGGCTGTGAGGAAACCTGAGGTAAAAATTTTTCTTCCCAGCTTTTGCTGTGGATGCGAGGTCCCAGAGACCATCCCCAAACAATTCCTCACCCTTATAAGGCAGAATCTCCATGTGCCTTTTACAGGCAGCATCACCTGTCCACTGCCGGGTTTCTAATACCCTCCTGGCAGAATGGACATTACATTAATTCTGGATGCCAGCCGGCAAATATCCCTCTGTGCATCCTTTATATATAAGACGACGTCTTTAATATGCTCTATGTTAGCAAAATATTCTCCCTGTCTTAGAGTATTAATATTATCTGACAGGGTATCAGACCACACTGCATCAGCACTATTTATGCTGAGGCAATTGCAGGTCTCAGTATATAACCTGAGTGTGTATATACAGACTTCAGGATAGCCTCCTGCTTTTTATCAGCAGGCTCCTTCAAGGTGGCTGTATCCAAAGACGGCAGTGCCACCTTTTTTGACAAACGTGTGAGCGCCTTATCCACCCTAAGGGATATCTCCCAACGTGACCTATCCTCTGGCGGGAAAGGGTACGTCATCAGTAACTTTTTAGAAATTACCAGTTTCTTATCGGGGGAAACCACACTTCTTTACACACTTCATTCATTCATCTGATGGGGGAACAAAACACTTGCTGCTTTTTCTCCCCAAAAATAAAACCCCTTTTATGTGGTACTTGGGTTCATGTCAGAAATGCGTAACACATTTTTCATTGCCGAGATCATGTAACGGATGTTCCTAGTGGATTGTGTATATGTCTCAACCTCGTCGACACTGGAGTCAGACTCCGTGTCGACATCTGTGTCTGCCATCTGAGGTAACGGGCGTTTTTTTAGCCCCTGATGGCCTTTGAGACGCCTGGGCAGGCGGGGGCTGAGAAGCCGGCTGTCCCACAGCTGTTACGTCATCCAGCCTTTTATGTAAGGAGTTGACATTGTCGGTTAATACCTTCCACCTATCCATCCACTCTGGTGTCGGCCCCACAGCGACATCCCATTTATCGGCCTCTGCTCCGCCTCCGCGTAACCTTCCTCATCCAACATGTCGACACAGCCGTACCGACACACCGCACACACACAGGGAATGCTCTGACTGAGGACAGGACCCCACAAAGTCCTTTGGGGAGACAGAGAGAGAGAGTATCCCAGCACACACCAGAGCGCTATATAATGCAGGGATTAACACTATAACTGAGTGATTTTTCCCCCAATAGCTGCTTGTATACATATATTGCGCCTAAATTTAGTGCCCCCCCTCTCTTTTTAACCCTTTGAGCCTGAAAACTACAGGGGAGAGCCTGGGGAGCTGTCTTCCAGCTGCACTGTGAAGAAAAAATGGCGCCAGTGTGCTGAGGGAGAAGCCCCGCCCCTTTTTCGGCGGACTTTTCTCCCGCTTTTTTTTGGATTCTGGCAGGGGTAATTTATCACATATATAGCCCTGGGACTATATATTGTGATGATTTGCCAGCCAAGGTGTCTTATATTGCCCTCAGTGCGCCCCCCCCCCCCCCTCCCAGCGCCCTGCACCCATCAGTGACCGGAGTGTGAGGTGCACATGAGGAGCAGAATCGGCGGCAGAAGACTTCGGTCTTCACCAAGGTAGCGCACAGCACTGCAGCTGTGCGCTACCTTGGTGAAGACCGAAGTCTTCTGCCGCCGATTTTCCGGACTCTTCATGCTTCTGGCTCTGTAAGGGGGACGGCGGCGCGGCTCCGGGAACGGACACCAAGGTCGGGTCCTGCGGTCGATCCCTCTGGAGCTAATGGTGTCCAGTAGCCTAAGAAGCCCAAACTACCACCTGTTAGGTAGGTTCGCTTCTTCTCCCCTTAGTCCCTCGCTGCAGTGAGTCTGTTGCCAGCAGATCTCACTGTAAAATAAAAAACCTAAATATACTTTCTTTCTAGGAGCTCAGGAGAGCCCCTAGTGTGCATCCAGCTCAGCCGGGCACAAGAATCCAACTGAGGTCTGGAGGAGGGTCTTAGTGGGAGGAGCCAGTGCACACCAGGTAGTCCTAAAGCTTTCTTTAGTTGTGCCCAGTCTCCTGCGGAGCCGCTAATCCCCATGGTCCTTACGGAGTCCCAGCATCCACTTAGGACGTCAGAGAAATATATTTTCTCTGACGTCCTAGTGGATGCTGGGAACTCCGTAAGGACCATGGGGAATAGCGGGCTCCGAAGGAGGCTGGGCACTCTAGAAAGATTTATGACTACCTGGTGTGCACTGGCTCCTCCCACTATGACCCTCCTCCAAGCCTCAGTTAGATTTTGTGCCCGGCCGAGGTTGGATGCACACTAGGGGCTCTCCTGAGCCCTTAGAAAGAAAGTATAGATTTAGGTTTTTTATTTTCAGTGAGACCTGCTGGCAACAGGCTCACTGCAGCGAGGGACTAAGGGGAGAAGAAGCGAACTCGCCTGCTTGCAGCCGGATTGGGCTTCTTAGGCTACTGGACACCATTAGCTCCAGAGGGATCGACCGCAGGCCCAGTCCTTGGTGTTCGGTCCCGGAGCCGCGCCGCCGTCCCCCTTACAGAGCCAGAAGCAAGAAGAGGTCCGGAAAAATCGGCGGCAGAAGACATCAGTCTTCTCCAAGGTAGCGCACAGCACTGCAGCTGTGCGCCATTGCTTCTCACACACACTTCACACTCCGGTCACTGAGGGTGCAGGGCGCTGGGGGGGGGCGCCCTGAGAAGCAATTATAACACCTTGGTTGGCAAAAATACCACAATATATAGCCCTAGAGGCTATATATGTGGAAAATACCCCTGCCAGAATCCAGAAAAAAGCGGGAGAATAGGCCGCGGAAAAGGGGCGGAGCTATCTACTGCAGCACACTGGCGCCATTTCTCCTTCACAGATCCGCTGGAAGGAAGCTCCCTGGCTCTCCCCTGCAGTCTACACTACAGAAAAGGGTAAAAAAAAGAGAGGGGGGGCACAAAATTTAGGTGCTGTATAAATTATATGGAAAAAGCAGCTATAGGGGACATAACTCAGTTAGTCCCTGCATTATATAGCGCTCTGGTGTGTGCTGGCATACTCTCACTCTGTCCCCCCAAAGGGCTTTTGTGGGTCCTGTCCTCTGTTGGAGCATTCCCTGTGTGTGTGCGGTGTGTCGGTACGGCTGTGTCGACATGTTTGATGAGGATAATGATGTGGAGACGGAGCAGATGCCTTTAGAAGGGATGTCACCCCCTGCGGGGCAGACACCTGAGTGGTTGAGCTTATGGAAGGAAATGAGTGCACGTATAGACTCCTTACATAAGAAATTTGACGACATGCCAAATGTGGGACAGCCGACTTCTCAGCTCGTGCCAGTCCAGGCGTCGCACGGGTCTTCAGGGGCTCTAAAACGCCCGCTACCTCAGACCGCAGACACAGATGTCGACACGAATACTGACACCAGTGTCGACGACGATGAGTCTAACCTGATGCCCACTAAGGCCATTCACTGCATGATTGAGGCAATGAAAGAGGTGTTACACATTTCTGATATAAATACAGGTACCACTAAAAAGGGTATTATGTTTGGAGAGAAAAAACTACCCGTAGTTTTTCCCCCATCAGATGAATTAAATGAAGTGTGTGAAGAAGCGTGGGCTTTCCCTGATAAAAAATTGGTAATTCCTAAGAAGGTACTAATGGCGTTCCCTTTCCCGCTAGAGGATAGGTCACGTTGGGAAACACCTCCTAGGGTGGATAAAGCGCTCACACGTTTGTCTAAAAAGGTGGCACTACCGTCTCCGGATACGGCCGCCCTCAAGGAACCTGCTGATAGAAAGCAGGAGGCGATCCTGAAGTCTGTATACACACACTCAGGCATTATACTTAGGCCAGCTATTGCG
The DNA here is from genome assembly GCF_028390025.1 of Pseudophryne corroboree. NCBI lineage: Eukaryota > Metazoa > Chordata > Amphibia > Anura > Myobatrachidae > Pseudophryne > Pseudophryne corroboree. Next base: position 53,489,835 of record NC_086447.1, on the reverse strand, counting down.
TCAGCTTGGATGTGCAGTGCTGCCGCTGCGTGGTCAGATAAACTGTCAGAAAATATTGACACATTAGACAGAGACACGATCCTGTTAACCATAGACCATATAAAAGACTCAGTCTTATATATGAGAGATGCACAGAGGGAAATCTGCCGACTGGCATCTAAAGTTAGTGCATTGTCCATTTCTGCTAGGAGAGGCTTATGGACTCGCCAGTGGACAGGAGATGCAGATTCTAAAAGGCACATGGAAGTGTTGCCATATAAAGGTGAGGAATTATTTGGGGATGGTCTCTCGGACCTAGTTTCCACAGCAACGTCTGGGAAGTCAGCATTTTTACCCCATGTCCCCTCACAGCCTAAGAAGGCGCCGTTTTATCAGGTTCAGTCCTTTCGGACCCAGAGAAACAGGCGTGGAAAAGGCGGGTCTTTTCTATCCAGAGGCAGAGGTAGGGGAAAAAGGCTGCAACAAACAGCAGGTTCCCAGGAGCAAAAGTCCTCCCCCGCTTCTTCTGCCAAGTCCGCCGCATGACGGTGGGGCTCCACAGGCGGAGCCTGGTACGGTGGGGGGCCGCCTCAAGAATTTCAGCGATCAGTGGGCTCGCTCACAGGTGGATCCCTGGATCCTTCAAATAGTATCTCAGGGGTACAAACTGGAATTCGAGGCGTCTCCACCCCACCGGTTCCTAAAATCTGCCTTGCCGATTGCTCCCTCAGACAGGGAGGCGGTGCTAGCGGCAATTCACAAGCTGTATTCCCAGCAGGTGATAATCAAGGTACCCCTACTTCAACAAGGCCGGGGTTACTATTCCACACTATTTGTGGTACCGAAGCCGGACGGTTCGGTGAGACCCATTTTAAATTTGAAATCCTTGAACACATACATAAAAAAATTCAAGTTCAAGATGGAATCGCTCAGGGCGGTTATTGCGAGCCTGGAAGAGGGGGATTACATGGTATCCCTGAACATCAAGGATGCTTACTTGCATGTCCCCATTTACCATCCTCACCAGGAGTACCTCAGATTTGTGGTACAGGATTGCCATTACCAATTCCAGACGCTGCCGTTTGGGACTGTCCACGGCACCGAGGGTATTTACCAAGGTGATGGCGGAAATGATGATACTCCTTCGAAAAAAGGGAGTTTTAATTATCCCGTACTTGGACGATCTCCTAATAAAAGCGAGGTCCAAGGAACAGTTGTTAGTGGGAGTAGCACTATCTCAGGAGGTGCTGCACCAGCACGGCTGGATTCTGAATATCCCGAAGTCACAGCTGGTTCCGACGACACGGCTACTGTTCCTGGGTATGATTCTGGATACAGTCCAGAAAAAAGTGTTTCTCCCGGAGGAGAAAGCCAGGGAGTTGTCATCTCTAGTCAGAGACCTCCTGAAACCAAAACAGGTATCAGTGCATCGCTGCACGCGGGTCCTGGGAAAGATGGTGGCTTCTTACGAAGCAATTCCCTTCGGCAGGTTCCATGCCAGTATCTTTCAGTGGGACCTGTTGGACCAGTGGTCCGGATCGCATCTTCAGATGCATCGCTTGATAACCCTGTCTCCAAGAACCAGGGTGTCTCTACTGTGGTGGCTGCAGAGTGCCCATCTTCTAGAGGGCCGCAGGTTCGGCATACAGGACTGGGTCCTGGTGACCACGGATGCCAGCCTTCGAGGCTGGGGGGCAGTCACACAGGGAAGAAACTTCCAAGGACTATGGTCGAGTCAGGAGACTTCCCTTCACATAAATATTCTGGAACTAAGGGCCATCTACAATGCCCTAAGTCAAGCAAAATCCCTGCTCCTACACCAGCCGGTGCTGATCCAGTCAGACAACATCACGGCAGTCGCCCATGTAAATCGACAGGGTGGCACAAGAAGCAGGATGGCGATGGCAGAAGCCACAAGAATCCTCCGATGGGCGGAGAATCATGTACTAGCACTGTCAGCAGTGTTCATTCCGGGAGTGGACAACTGGGAAGCAGACTTCCTCAGCCGACACGACCTCCACCCGGGAGAGTGGGGACCTCATCCAGAAGTCTTCCAGATGCTGGTAAACCGTTGGGAAAAACCACAGGTGGACATGATGGCGTCCCGCCTCAACAAAAAGTTAAAAAGATATTGCGCCAGGTCAAGGGACCCTCAGGCGGTAGCTGTGGACGCTCTAGTGACACCGTGGGTGTACCAGTCGGTTTATGTGTTCCCTCCTCTGCCTCTCATACCAAAGGTATTGAGAATAATAAGAAAGCGAGGAGTAAACACAATTCTCGTGGTTCCGGATTGGCCAAGACGAGCGTGGTACCCGGAACTTCAAGAGATGCTCTCAGAGGACCCGTGGCCTCTACCGCTCAGACAGGACCTGCTACAGCAGGGGCCCTGTCTGTTCCAAGACTTACCGCGGCTGCGTTTGACGGCATGGCGGTTGAACACCGGATCCTAAAGGAAAAGGGTATTCCGGAAGAAGTCATTCCTACGCTTATTAAGGCCAGGAAAGATGTTACGGCAAAGCATTATCACCGCATATGGCGGAAATATGTTGCATGGTGCGAGGCCAGAAAGGCCCCAACAGAGGAATTTCAACTAGGTCGATTTCTGCATTTCCTGCAAGCAGGAGTGAATATGGGCCTAAAACTAGGCTCCATTAAAGTACAGATCTCGGCTCTGTCGATTTTCTTTCAAAAAGAACTAGCTTCAGTACCTGAAGTTCAGACATTTGTGAAAGGAGTGCTGCATATTCAGCCCCCGTTTGTGCCTCCTGTGGCACCTTGGGATCTCAACGTGATGTTGAGTTTTTTAAAATCACATTGGTTTGAGCCACTAAAAACCGTGGATCTGAAATATCTCACGTGGAAAGTGGTCATGTTATTGGCCTTGGCTTCAGCCAGGGGAGTGTCAGAATTGGCGGCTTTATCATGTAAAAGCCCTTATCTGATTTTCCATATGGATAGGGCAGAATTGAGGACTCGTCCCCAATTTCTCCCTAAGGTAGTGTCAGCGTTTCACCTGAACCAGCCTATTGTGGTGCCTGCGGCTACTAAGGATTTGGAGGACTCCAAGTTGCTAGACGTTGTCAGGGCCCTGAAAATATATGTTTCCAGGACGGCTGGAGTCAGAAAATCTGACTCGCTGTTTATCCTGTATGCACCCAACAAGCTGGGTGCTCCTGCTTCTAAGCAGTCTATTGCTCGCTGGATTTGTAGTACAATTCAACTTGCACATTCTGTGGCAGGCCTGCCACAGCCAAAATCTGTGAATGCCCATTCCACAAGGAAGGTGGGCTCATCTTGGGCGGCTGCCCGAGGGGTCTCGGCTTTACAACTTTGCCGAGCAGCTACTTGGTCAGGGGCAAACACGTTTGCAAAATTCTACAAATTTGATACCCTGGCTGAGGAGGACCTGGAGTTCTCTCATTCGGTGCTGCAGAGTCATCCGCACTCTCCCGCCCGTTTGGGAGCTTTGGTATAATCCCCATGGTCCTTACGGAGTTCCCAGCATCCACTAGGACGTCAGAGAAAATAAGAATTTACTCACCGGTAATTCTATTTCTCGTAGTCCGTAGTGGATGCTGGGCGCCCATCCCAAGTGCGGATTGTCTGCAATACTTGTAAATAGTTATTGTTAACTAAAGGGTTATTGTTGAGCCATCTGTTGAGAGGCTCAGTTGTTTTCATACTGTCAAACTGGATATAGTATCACGAGTTGTACGGTGTGATTGGTGTGGCTGGTAAGAGTCTTACCCGGGATTCTAAATCCTTCCTTATTATGTCAGCTCGTCCGGGCACAGTGTCCTAACTGAGGCTTGGAGGAGGGTCATAGTGGGAGGAGCCAGTGCACACCAGGTAGTCATAAATCTTTCTAGAGTGCCCAGCCTCCTTCGGAGCCCGCTATTCCCCATGGTCCTTACGGAGTTCCCAGCATCCACTACGGACTACGAGAAATAGAATTACCGGTGAGTAAATTCTTATTATATTGATACGCTGGATGCTGTGCATGGTTATAATATATATTATATTGATACGTTGGATGCTGTGCATGGTTATTATATATATTACATAGATACGCTGGATGCTGTGCACGGTTATTATATATATTATATAGATACGCTGGATGCTGTGCACGGTTATTATATATATTATATAGATACGCTGGATGCTGTGCACGGTTATTATATATATTATATAGATACGCTGGATGCTGTGCACGGTTATTATATATCTCCTATATAATAGCCCAGATCTGTGATCTTGTGATTCATTTGCTAACGCTGGGCGGAGTCACAACAGTGGGCGGAGTTAGTCAAATGAGTCACAGATCTGGCCAAATCTATAGGACACTAGGAGCAGCTGCAGAAGCAGATTGTATGGACATGGCACAGGCAGGGGTGCATAGTGCATACCTCCCAGCTTTCACACACACACACACACACACACACACACACACACACACACACACACACGGCGAAAAGGGGGCGTGGCTTCGCGGGAGGGCCCCGTTTTCGTCAGTGAGGGGGCATGCCCAGCGCTCTGTGAGCTGCTGGCATGCCCCCAGGGGCTGATTATGAGTCCGGGGGGCACAGGGTACTTGAGACAGGGGAGCCCTATCTCATTGCTGTGCCTGCTGTGGGTTGGGGGCGTGGCCTAATCGCGGGACGCGAGGCCACGCCCCTATATGCAAATTCCGGGAAATTTTTTTTTTTTTTTAAATGGTATTTTGGCCCCTCAGCTAGAGGTAAACCTAGAGGAGGTGGTCGCTCCCCCTACACACCCGCACAGGCAGTAGAAAGCAGGGAGACTGCTGCCTCCCTGTAACACCACAGACCGGGATTAGGTGAAAACCGGACCGGACCAAATTCCGGAATGCCGGACCGGATCAGCTCTGCAGCGACCTCTGCCGCTGGGGAGCTGTGAAAGCGCGTCCCCGTCCGGGGGGCGGGTCCGCGGACGGGCTGTCAGTGGGGAGGGAGAAATCCCTGCCGGCTCCCGCACGAAGCTGCTGCACTGCTAGGAGGCTGTCAGCCCTGCACAGTGGCGCTGTCTGTGCGCTGCTGTCACACAGGGGAACCGCTGTGCAGGGCTGACAGCCTCCCACCTACCCCGCTGGTACTACACTCGGGCAGAGGGATGGAGGGGGGAGAACGGACATAGCTGCTGGTGCTGCAGCTAATCTATTTCACACACTGGCTGCATAGGGAGGTTTTTTTTTTCTTTTTTAGAGCAGTATAAATATATAAAGAAATAAATAATAATAAATGACCACTTGCCCATTGTTTTTGTTGGGAGGGTAGGGGGTGTGACCACGCCGCCTTTATAAAAAAATATAATTAAAACTAATATTTATGAGCAGCGCCACATGCAGTGGTGCCATGATGCGGGTAATCAGGTATTAATTACCCTGTCCCAGGCTGCTGGAGGGGCCCGACAAAGATTCTAAAACTTATATTTATGAGCAGCGCCACATGCAGTGGTGCCAAGAGGTGGGTAATCAGGTATTAAATTACCCTGTCCCAGGCTGCTGGAGGGGCCCGACAGGGGAGTCCACATCCCCCTTCCCAAATATACTTACGCTTGGCGGTACTGGGCAGCGTCCTGTAGTGCACATGCGTCATGTTCCCAGATGTCACTGGGCAGATGGCGCCGTCGGCCGAAGAGGAGGGACCTGCTTCTGATTAAGCAACCTGGCCCCTTTGCATAAATTGCACACAATTAATACTTTAATTAATCATATCTTTCAGAGGTGTAGATACGCACCCAATTTAGGCCACACCGCATTACATTACTGGGGCCCAGCATGGCTTTCCACGCCCCTGTGGGGTGGGGCGCCGTTATATCCATTCCGGTTGGTAGAATTGGGTGCAGAACACCCAGACAAACTTATATGCTATTGGTGCCGAAATAGGACATCCTTAGATATCAGTACCAGGTCCCGGAATGGGGGGCAGACCATCTTAGATACCTGTTCCGGGTTCCGGAACAGGATGCATACCACCTTAAATAGCTGTTTCATGTGCCGGAATTGTGGCAGGACACCCAGACAACCTTAGATAGCCTTTCAGGGAGCCAGAATAGGGCGCAGACCACCTTAGATACCTGTTCCGGGTGCCGGAACAGGGCTCAAACCATCTTAGACAACCGGTCCGGATGCCGGAACAGGAGGCGGACCACCTTAGATAGCTGTTTCAGGTACCGGAATGGTGTGCGAGACACCCAGACAAATTTAGATAGCTGTTCAGGGTGCCGGAATAGGGCGCAGAACACCTTAGATACCTGTTCCGGGTGCCGGAACAGGGCTCAAACCATCTTAGACAACCGGTTCGGGTGCCGGAACAGGAGGCAGACCATTTTAGATAGCTGTTTCATGTGCCGGAATGGTGTGCAGGACACCCAGACAACCTTAGATAGCTGTTCCGGTTGCCGGAATAGGGCGCAGACCACCTTAGATACCTGTTCTGGGTGCCGGAACAGGGCTCAAACCATCTTAGACAACCGGTCCGGGTGCCGGAACAGTAGGCGGACCATTTTAGATAGCTGTTTCATGTGCCGGAATGGTGTGCAGGACACCAAGACAACCTTAGATAGCTGTTCCGGTTGCCGGAATAGGGCGCAGACCACCTTAGATAACTGTTCTGGGTGCCGGAACAGGGCGCAAACCATCTTAGACAACCGGTCTGGGTGCCGGAACAGGATGCAGACCATCTTAGATAGCGGTTTCATGTGCCGGAATGGTGTACAGAACACCCAGACAACCTTAGATAGCTGTTCCGGGTGCCGGAATAGGGCGCAGAACACCTTAGATACCTGTTCCGGGTGCCGGAACAGGGCTCAAACCATCTTAGACAACCGGTCCGGGTGCTGGAACAGGATGCAGACCATTTTAGATAGTGGTTTCATGTGCAGGAATGGTGTACAGAACACCCAGACAACCTTAGATAGCTGTTCAGGGTGCCGGAATAGGGCGCAGAACACCTTAGATACCTGTTCCGGGTGCCGGAACAGGGCTCAAACCATCTTAGACAACCGGTCCGGGTGCCGGAACAGTAGGCGGACCATTTTAGATAGCTGTTTCATGTGCCGGAATGGTGTGCAGGACACCCAGACAACCTTAGATAGCTGTTCCGGGTGCTGGAATAGGGCGCAGAACACCTTAGATACCTGTTCCGGGTGCCGGAACAGGGCTCAAACCATCTTAGACAACCGGTCCGGGTGCCGGAACAGTAGGCGGACCATTTTAGATAGCTGTTTCATGTGCCGGAATGGTGTGCAGGACACCAAGACAACCTTAGATAGCTGTTCCGGTTGCCGGAATAGGGCGCAGACCACCTTAGATACCTGTTCCGGGTGCCAGAACAGGGCTCAAACCATCTTAGACAACCGGTCCGGGTGCCGGAACAGGAGGCAGACCATTTTAGATAGCTGTTTCATGTGCCGGAATGGTGTGCAGGACACCCAGACAACCTTAGATAGCTGTTCCGGGTGCCGGAATAGGGCGCAGAACACCTTAGATACCTGTTCCGGGTGCCGGAACAGGGCTCAAACCATCTTAGACAACCGGTCCGGGTGCCGGAACAGGATGCAGACCATCTTAGATAGCGGTTTCATGTGCCGGAATGGTGTACAGAACACCCAGACAACCTTAGATAGCTGTTCAGGGTGCCGGAATAGGCCGCAGACCACCTTAGATACCTGTTCCGGGTGCCGGAACAGGGCTCAAACCATCTTAGACAACCGGTCCGGGTGCCGGAACAGGAGGCAGACCATTTTAGATAGCTGTTTCATGTGCCGGAATGGTGTGCAGGACACCAAGACAACCTTAGATAGCTGTTCCGGTTGCCGGAATAGGGCGCAGACCACCTTAGATACCTGTTCCGGGTGCCAGAACAGGGCTCAAACCATCTTAGACAACCGGTCCGGGTGCCGGAACAGTAGGCGGACCATTTTAGATAGCTGTTTCATGTGCCGGAATGGTGTGCAGGACACCCAGACAACCTTAGATAGCTGTTCCGGTTGCCGGAATAGGGCGCAGACCACCTTAGATACCTGTTCTGGGTGCCGGAACAGGGCTCAAACCATCTTAGACAACCGGTCCGGGTGCCGGAACAGGATGCAGACCATCTTAGATAGCGGTTTCATGTGCCGGAATGGTGTGCAGGACACCCAGACAACCTTAGATAGCTGTTCCGGGTGCCGGAAAAGGGGCGCAGACCACCTTAGATACCTGTTTCGGGTGCCGGAACAGGGCTCAAACCATCTTAGACAACCGGTCCGGGTGCCGGAACAGGATGCAGACCATCTTAGATAGCGGTTTCATGTGCCGGAATGGTGTACAGAACACCCAGACAACCTTAGATAGCTGTTCCGGTTGCCGGAATAGGGCGCAGACCACCTTAGATACCTGTTCCGGGTGCCAGAACAGGGCTCATAGATGGAATAGGATGCAAACCACCTTAGATACCCATTTCTGGTTCCTGGACGGGGCGCAGTCCACCTTAGATAGCAGTTCTGGTTGCCGGAATGGGCTGCAGACCACCTTACATAGTCGTTCTGGGTGCTGGAAGGAGGTGCATAACACCAGGACCACCTTACACAGCCAGAACAGGTGCTGGAACGGGCTGCAGATCACCTTTGATAGCCACTCCGGGTGCCTGAACAGGCAGCAGACCACCATAGATTGTCGTCCCGGAAGGGGGTGAAGAACACAGTCAGAAGGGGTGTTGGAATGGTCAGGAGATTACTGTAGATAGCCAATCCAGGTGCTGGAATGGGCCGCATACTACCATAGATAGGCATTCCTGGTGACAGAGCAGGCACAGACCACCATAGACAGCCATTCCGGGTGCCGGAATGGGGTGCAGACCACATTATATAGCCGTGTCGGTTACCGGAACGGGGTGCAGAACACCTAGACCACATTACGCAAAAAATCTGGGTGCCGGAACCAGCAGCAGATCACTCTAGATAGCCATTCCGGGTGCCGAAACAGGGTGCAGTCCACCTTAGATAGCCGTACCGGGTACCACAACAGGGTGCAGAACACCCAGACCACATTACGCAACCATTCCATGTGCCGTAATGGGCAGCAGATCAACGTAGATAGCCATTCCGTGTGCCGGAATTTGGCGCAGGCCCCCTTAGATGGTCATTCCGGGTGCAGGAAAGAGGTGTTGAAAACCCAGACCACATTACACAGCCATTGTGGTTGACGGACCAGGCAGCAGATCACCGTAGATAGCATTCCGGGTGCCGGAATGGGGCACAGTCCACCTTAGATAGCCGTTCCGAGTGCCAAAATGGGGCGCAGTCCACCTTAGATAGCCGTACTGGGTACCAGAATGGGGTGCAGAACACCCAGACCACATTAAACAGCCATTCCCGGTGCGGGATCAGGCAGCAGATCACCGTCGATAGCCATTTCGGGTGCCGGACCAGGCAGCAGATCACCGTAGATAGCCATTCCGGGTGCCAGAACGGGGCGCAGTCCATCTTAGATAGCTGTTCCGGGTTCCGGAAAAGGGCTCAAACCATCATAGACAACCGTTCCGGGTGCCGGAACGGGGTGTAGAATATCCAGACCACATTACACAGCCATTCCGGGTGCCAGAACAGGAAGCAGATCACTGTAGATAGCCATTCCGTGTGTCAGAATAGGGCGCAGGCCACCTTAGATAGCCTTTCCAGGTGCCGGAATGGTCCACAGGCCACCTTACATAGCCGTTCCGGGTGCTGGAAGGAGGTGCAAAACACAGAGACCACATTACACAGCCATTCCGGGTGCCGGTTCAGGCAGCAGATCACCATAGCTAGCCATTCCGGGTACAGGAATAGGGCGCAGGCCACCTTAGATAGCTGTGCCGGGTGCCAGAATAGGATGTAGACCCCCTTAGATACCCATTCTGGGTTCCGAAACGGGCAGCAGACCACCTTAGATACCCATTCTGGGTACCATGCTGGTGTGCAAAACACAGAGACATCTTTAGATAGCCGTGCTGGGTTTCAGAATTGAATGCAGACCACCTTAGATAATCATTCTGTGTGTCGGAATGGGGTGCAGAAACACCCATACATCCTTAGATAGTCAGCACCCCCACAGCCGCGTTCCCGCCGCCGCCAGGCAACCAGGCATTGGCATGCTGCAGTGACTGCATCATTCTGTACAACCTACGCTCTGCCCCTCCCCGAATCCCAATGTCCGCAGTAGGAGAAGAACACAGCGTGGGTGACAGGCCCATAGCCAGGTGGAAGCAGCTGCTCTGGAGGCTGAAGTAAGTATAACACACACACACACACACACACAAACCAGGGCTGTCTTAACAGCAGTGCACTGGGGCCCCTATCCATCCTGCAGCAGTAGGGGTGGGGGATTGCTATCAGCGGGTGCTTTGATGTCCCATGGGCGGTAGGGGGTGTTCTATGGGCCCGATTCAGGTTGGATCGCAATATGCGATCCAACAGCAAAAATTACTAAAAAGATTTGGGCGCATGCGCAGGGCACGTCCTGTGCATGCGCTCGAATTTTCTGTGGGTGCCCGCAGAAAATGAGACCGCCTCTGCCTGTCAATCAGGCAGAGGTGTTTGCAGGGCAGGGGGGGGCAACGCTCCTTTTCCAAAGCAGGGATGGAGCATTGCGGGGGCGTGGCTTAGAAATGGGAGCGTGCCAGCGTGAACCGGTGGGGCGTGATCGGGGCTGCTGCGTTACAAGAGCCTGCCCTAACCAATATGATGCCCTAGGCAAGATTTTGGCTGGTGCACCCTAGCACCACCGCTAGTTCCGCCTCTGATCCTGCAACCCTTTCCCAGCACCATCACCCCTTACCCATAGCAGTCCTCATTTTGGTGCTCCTACCCACTATATTTTAAATAGGAACAGTTTGCACATTCGGCGCACAGCCCAAAGAGGGGTGTGTTCTTTCTGGGAAGGGGCATGACCACACAATAGTCCTCCCAATTCAAATTATGTCACACAGTACTGCAACTTCATTCACATTATATCATGCGATAGAGGGCCTAATTTAGATATGTTCGCTCGCAGGCTATTTTTTGCAGTGCTGCGAACAGATAGACTCTGTGTATTTTAGCTTTGCAAGTGTGCAAACGCGTGTGCAGACGCCCTGTACCAAAACAGCTTGTGCAGTTTCTGAGTAGCTCTGACCTTACTCAGCCACTGCGATCACTTCAGCCTATTCAAGCCCGGAATGGATGTCAGACACCCACCCTGCAAACGCTTTGACATGCCTGCGTTTTTCCAAACACTCCCAGAAAACGGTCAGTTGACACCCAGAAACGCCTCCTTCCTGTCAGTCTCCTTGCGAACGCCCGTGCAAATGGAATCGACACTAGAACCTGTGCAAAACATCGATGCTGTTTGTACCCGTACGGCGCACCTGTGCATTGCTGTGCATACGCATGCACAGTAGTTACCTGTTCGCAGCGCAGCGAAAATTGCTAAACAGCGAAGAGATCTGAATTAGGCCCATTGTCTCTAATTCACGATACATCACACAGTAGTACCACTTACATTACTCCTCACAGTAGTGCCCCTTATTCACATTACACCACACCATATTGCTCTTTATTCACATTAGACCACACAGTAGTGTCACTTTATATACGTTACTCCTTACAGTAGTGCCCCTTATCCACATTACACCACACTGAATTGCTCCTTATTTTCATTATACCACACCATATTGCTCTTTATTCACATTAGACCATATGCCGCTTTCTACATGTTATGCCACACAATAGAGCACCTTATACACATATTGCCACACATTAGTAATGCCTTTATACACATTATATAACACAGTAATACCCCTTACACATAATGTGCCTAACATATTATGCCAAACTTTATTAATGCCCTTATACACATAATGTCCCTTAAACATTTGCCTCACATTATTAATGCCCTTATACACATAAGTACACACATTGGGGGCTATTCAGTTGTTTGAAAAGTCATTTGGGTGTCTGTTTTTTCCTATCTAATAGACAGGAAAAAAACAGACAACCAACTGACTTTTCAAACATTTGAATTCCCCCATAATGTCCCTTACATTTATGCCACACATTATTAGTACCCTTATACACATAATGACAAACATAATGTCCCTTACACATATGCCACACATTATTAATGCCTTTATACACATATAATTAAACACATAACATTCCTTACACTTATACCGCACATTTTTAATGCATTTATACACATGACACACATAATGTCCCTTACACATATGCTGAACACTACTGCACAACCGACCCACCTGCACACAGCACTCACAAGGTTGCTAACACTGTGACCTCTGCCTCTGCTTGGATACAGGTGTGTCCTCCTATATCTTGCCTCAGTACGCGATGCAGCAGGAGATGCCTGGTGTGAGTCAGCTGGCAACTCAGGGCCAGCTCTGCTAACGTCGGATGCCTTGTTTTGATGAAAATGCATATTATTTGCATTACTATGTGGCTAGGATGCACAAGCAGCTTCTGCTGATTAAAATGATATGCTGCATGCCTATAGTCTGTGTGCGACTGTGGCTGTATCTGCATATGAAATGCTACGTTACACTGATTTCCAGGAATACACTGTAATATAGCATATTGTATGCAGATACAGCTGCAGTCACACACAGAATATAGGCATGATGCATATCAGTTTAATCAGCAGAAGCTGCTTGTGCCCCTAGGCATGCCAAATGCCCTATGCATTTGTCTAGTTTGCCTATACCTAGGGCCGGCTCTGTGCCTTACGTCACACCAGCCGCCATGATCAAAGAGACGGAGGCTGGACCGCTGCAGGCGCAGCCAGGCTGCACCGGCAGGAGTCTTCCTTAATTTTAGCGATCAAGCAGAAATTGTGGTGTGATCGCAATTTTTGCTTGATAAAGGGGTGGGGGGTGGAACCTGAACCAGGCCCTATGTTCTGCTCAGCATGCAGGACCTGGAGCAATGATTTCTGCTAATTACTTTTCTACTGCACAGAAGGGGCGGGGACATTGTGCTGAATGAAGGGGCCCTGGTACATGACTTCCAGGGTGGTAGGGTGTGTTTAATATGTAGCGGATGGGTGGATAGTGGAGTGGGCATAATATTAATCATTTTCTGGTGGGAGGGCAGCTTGCTTAACTGCAGATATCTCAAGTTCCTGGAAATAGAATTCTTAGCTTTGAATGGGATAAAAAAAACTAGAGATTCTCCCCCTTCAGGAGGTGCTGGGTACCTGGGCATCAGAGTTCAGGAGCCAGAGCAATCCACCAATGAATATATACAAATATATTATAATATATATTAGGCGTGTGGAGCTGGAGCCAGCTGTTAGAAGGCTGATATCTCTTGCTCTGGGCATAGTAGAGACAAGCTGCCAGTGTCCACCACATGGGGAGAAAGCCACAGCTTTTCGGGTACACCGTCAGAAAAACTTAAAGTCAGACAGAACCCGAGATATCTGGCTGGGAAAAGCAATGAATAAGCTTGGATGGGGACCACAGCTTTGAAGTCGGATATCTCTGTTTCCCCAGGGCAGATTCTAAAAAATCTGGTACCCCTGGAAAGAGGGGACCATCAGCTATCAGACTAGGGCCCTTATACACCTGGTGCAATGTGTAAAAGGAAAGTGGGCTCTATCTGGTGCAATGTGTAAAAGGGGGCTCTAACTGGTGCAATGTGTAAAAGGAATGGGGGCTCTTCCTGGTGCAGTGTGTAAAAGGGAGCTCTACTTGGTACAGTGTGTAAGAGGGCTCTACCTGTCATTGTATAAGGGAACTGTACCTGGCATAATGTGTAAAAGGGGCTCTACCTGGTGTAGAGTATATGAAGGCTCTCCCTGGTACAATGTGTATAAGTGGGACGACTGTGTGGCGTAATTTGAATAATGGAGACTACTGTGCGGCATTATATGAATTTGTATTATTTTGAGACCATGCCACTTCCCCCTGAAGCCATGCCCCTATATTTTTACAGCGCACCTTTGTGGGGGGCACCAATTTTATTTCTGGCACCAAAATGTATAGTTGTGATTCTGGGATCCAGTATGATATGCCAGCGTTCAGAATACCCATGCTGGCATCCAGATTTCTCTTACGTCCTAGAGGATGCTGGGGTCCAATTTAGTTCCATGGGGTATAGATGGGTCCACTAGGAGCCACTGGCACTTTAAGAGTTTAATAGTGTGGGCTGGCCCCTCCCTCTATGCCCCTCATACCAGACGCAGTTTAGAAAATGTGCCTGGAGGAGCCGGTCACAGCTAGGGTAGCTCCTAGGAGATTTCTTAGTTTGTGGGACTTAGTTTCTGCTTCGTGGGACTTAAGGGGGGAGTAGGAACCAACTTAATAAAGAGTTAATGGTTATCTGCGCTGACAGGACACTGAGCTCCTGAAGGTGATGATCACAAGCCCATGAGGCAACTGCTCACTCCCACAGCACAGCCGCCACCCCCTAACAAAGCCAGAAGATAGAAGAGTGGTGAGTATGGTGCCAGCATCACGGTTAGTGGGTCGCCGGCGGGTATGGTGGCACAAGGGTTGGAGCACAGCTCTGAGGGGCTGTGCTCCGGTATGGCTCAGCAACATCTCTGCATGTAGATGCTGGAGGGGAGTCCCCAGTCAGCAGGTTAACCCTACACTGGTCATAGCATTTACAGGGGCTAATCCCACTGTTAACATATAAAATCCTGAAGCCAGTTTAAATAATAAGTGCGGGAAGCCACGCACCAGGTCAGGGCGCGGGGCTTCCCCTCAGAGTGGATCCAGCATTCAACAGTACCATTTTCTCCCTGCAGATTACACAGAACGCTGACAGGGAGCGCTGCCCTCCACATAACTCCAATGCCTCACGGTACCAGGGTGGAGTGTGATAACAGTACTAACTGTTCTATTAACTAACTGTTCTGTTCTGTGTGCCAAGTGGGCTTGGCACACAGCGCAGTTGCCCTGAGGGCGCATGGCCAGCGGCATGTAATGAGTCAAATTGACTCATTACATGCCTCTGAAGTCTGCGCCGTGGCCGCGCTGTGGAGGACAGCTACAGCACCGGGCAGCAGAGAAGGAGGAGGAGGGAGGGGGAGCAGGGAGCCGCAGCAGCGCTATTTCATTGGTAGTAAGCGCCGCTGCAGCACCCCACTCTCCTTCCGTATTGGCTGCCCGGCGTTGCTGTGGATGCTGGGATGCGGTTCCTCCATCCCAGCATCCACAGCAGCGCCGGGCAGCCAATACGGAAGGAGAGGGGGATGCTGCAGCGGCGCTTACTACCAATGAAATAGCGCTGCTGCGGCTCCCTGCTCCCCCTCCCTCCTCCTCCTTCTCACCTGCCTGCACCGAGGAAGCTGCATGAGGAGCCTGTCAGCGGGGAGATGGTAAGTATCTCTCTCTCTCTCTTTTAGGAGGACACCGTCTGCCATAATGTGTAAAAAGGGGACTGGCTGCCGCAATGTGTAAAAAGGGGGACTGGCTGCCGCAATGTGTATAAAGGGGGACACCGTCTGCCGTAATGTGTAAAAACGGGGACGCTGTCTGCTGTAATGTGTAAAAAGGGGACGCTGTCTACTGTAATGTTAAAAAAGGGGACGCTGTGTGCTGTAATGTGTAAAAAAGGGGACGCTGTCTGCCGCAATGTGTAAAAAGGGGGACTGGCTGCCGCAATGTGTTAAAAGGGAGACTGTATGCTGTAATGTGTAAAAAGGGGGACGCTGTCTGCTGTAATGTATAAAAGGGGATCTACCAGGTGTAGTGGCGCTACTGTGCAGCGTAATTTGAATAATGTAGACTACTGTGCACCGTAGTATGAATTGCTATTATTTTGTGGCCACGCCCCTTCCCCATGAAGCTATGCCCCTATAAATTTTTTGCGCGCATACGACGCGCACTGCCCCTATCTTACATGGGGGGGGGGGGGGGCGCCACTGTTGTTTCTTGCACACACCGCTAAAATGCCTAGTTACGGCACTGCCGGATGGTTTGGTAAGGCCAATGTTGAACCTAAAGTCATTGAACCCATACTTACAAGTGATCAAGTTCAAGATGGAGTCTCTGAGAGTGGTGGTCTCAGGTCTGGAGGAGGGGGAATTCCTGGTATCCCTGGATATCAAGGATGCGAACCTTCACATTCCGATCTGGCCGCCTCACCAGGACTATCTAAGGTTTGCGATACAGGACTGTCACTACCAGTTCCAGGCCCTGCCATTCGTCCTCTCCACAGCACCGAGGGTGTTCACAAAGGTCATTGCAGAGATGATGCTCCTCCTCCTCCGCAAGCAGGGAGTAAACATTATTCCATACCTGGACGATCTACTGATAAAGGCATCTTCCAGGGAAAGGCTGTTGCAGAGTATTGTTCTCTCAATTTATCTACTCCTGGATCATGGGTGGATCCTAAATCTTCCAAAGTCACATTTAGAACCAACAAGGAGACTACCCTTCCTGGGGATGATCCTTGACACGGAGGTGCAGAGGGTGTTTCTACCAGTAGAGAAAGCGTTGGTGATCCAATCAATGGTCTGGGATGTCTTGAAGCCAGCCTGGGTGTCGGTTAATCAGTGCATTCACCTTCTGTGAAAGGTGGTAGCCTCCTACGAGGCTCTACAGTATGGCAGATTCAATGCACAGTCCTTCCAGCTGGATCTCCTGGACAAGTGGTTGGGATCGCATCTTCACATGCACCAGCGGATACGCCTATAGCCGAAAGCCAGAATTTCACTCCTCTGGTGGCTCCAAACTTCTCACCTGCTCGAGGGCCGCAGATTCGGGATTCAGAACTGGATCCTTCTAACCACGGATGCAAGTCGCAGAGGTTGGGGAGCAGTCACTCAGGTGGAAAACTTCCAAGGAAAGTGGTCCAGTCAGGAATCTCTCCTTCCAATAAATGTTCTGGAACTGAGAGCCATTTACAATGGCCTTCTACAAGTGGCATATCTTCTGCAAGCTCAAGCCATTCAGGTTCAGTCGGACAATGTCACAGCGGTGTCCTACATAAACAGGCAGGGCGGATCGAAGAGCAGAGCTGCAATGTTAGAGATAACAAAAATCCTCATCTGGGCAGAAAGACACGCGGTGGCGTTGTCGGCGATCTTCATTCCAGGAGTGGACAACTGGGAGGCAGACTTCCTCAGCAGACGCGATCTCCATTCAGGAGAATGGGGAATCCACCCAGAGGTGTTCGCAGAGGTAACAAGCCAATGGGGCGTACCTCAAGTATACATGATGGCCTCTCGCCTCAACAAGAAGCTTTGGAGGTACTGTTACAGGTCACGCGACCCACAAGCAGTGGCGGTGGATGTTCTGGTAACTCTGTGGGTGTTCCAGTCGGTGTATGTGTTCCCTCCACTTCCACTCATCCCAAGGATTCTCAAACTAATAAAAAGAACAAGAGTTCAGGTGATCCTCATTGCTCCGGACTGGCTAAGAAGGGCTTGGTACGCGGATCTTCTGGAATTACTACAGGAAGATCCGAGACGTCTTCCTCTTCACGAGGACCTTCTTCAACAGGGGACGTTCGCTTATCAACACTTACAACGACTATGTTTGATGGCATGGAGGGGTATTCCGAACAAGGTTATTCCTACCCTGATACAGGCTAGGAATGGAGTAACGTCTAAACATTACCATCGACTTTGGAAAAAGTACGTGTCTTGGTGTGAATTCAAGAAGTTTCCTATAGTGGAGTTTCAACTTGGACAGTTTCTCCTCTTCCTGCAAGCAGGTGTGGATATGGGTCTGCGTTTGGGATCCATAAAAGTCCAGATTTCGGCCTTATCCATTTTCTTCCAGAAACAACTGGCTTCCCTCCCTGAGATTCAGACATTCTTGAAAGGGGTTCTGCACATCCAGCCTCCCTTTGTGCCTCCTACGGCACCCTGGGATCTTAACGTGGTGTTGCAGTTCCTGGATTGGTTCAAACCTTTAAAGGAGGTTGAGGTCAAGTTTCTCACATGGAAGGTTGTCACCCTGTTGGCCTTAATTTCAGCTAGGCGTGTGTCGGAATTGAGGGCTTTGTCTTGTAAAAGACCCTACTTAATCTTCCATGAATATAGAGCTGAACTCATGACACATCAGCAGTTCCTTCCAAAAGTTGTGTCAGATTTTCATATCAACCAACCTATTGTGGTGCCAGTTGCTACTGGCTCCTCAAATCCATCAAAGTCATTAGATGTTGTAAGGGCTCTGAAGATCTATGTGAAGAGGACTGCTCGTCACAGAAAGTTGGACTCTCTGTTTGTCCTGTATGATCCCAAGAAAATTGTGTGTCCTGCTTCTAACCAGACGATCTCTCGCTGGATCAGGTTCACTATCCAGCATGCATATTCTTCGTCAGGATTGCAGTATCCAAAATCCTTTCAGGCACACTCTACTCGTAAGGTGGGTTCTCCCTGGGTGGCTGCCTGGGGTGTCTCGGCTTTTCAACTTTGCCAAGTGGCTACTTGGTCAGGGTCGAACACGTTTGCTAAGTTCTACAAGTTCGATACTTTGGCATCTGAGGACCTACAGTTTGGTCAATCTGTTCTGCAGGAGCCTCCGCGCTCTCCCTCCCGTTCTGTGAGCTTTGGTACATCCCCATGGTACTAATGTGGACCCCAGCATCCTCTAGGACGTAAGAGAAAATAGGATTTTAATCGCCTACTGGTAAATCCTTTTCTCGTAGTCCGTAGAGCAGGCTTTTTCAACCAGTGTGCCGTGGCACACTAGTGTGCCGCGAGCAGTTGCAAGGTGTGCCGCGGAGCCAGAGCTGCTTCCTGCACCTTCAGAGTGAACTGTTGGCCCGGGCTCTTCTTAGAGGATTAGTCGTGCTGATATCATAGGTCACGACTGCCATGTCTCACCACCCAGCCAGCCCTCCCGCCTGCATACACATCTTCCAGGTCCTGCCTGCCAGGGCCGGTTCAAGCCCGCTCTGCGCCCCGGGCAGGAAACGGGGCGTGGCTTAATACAGGGGGCGTGGTAAGTTACGCCCCCTGTACATTAGTAGCGCCGCTTCAGAAAAGGTACTCTCCACGAAGGGAAACTAGACGCTACGCGTCTAGTTCCCTTCACAGGAGGCACAGACGGGGGACACGGCGGGCAGCGGAGGGCACAGCAGTGGCGGATCTTGCCATGGTGCGGCGCCCTCTGGATGGCGCCAGCGCCCTCCGGAAGGCGGCGCCCCGGGCAAAAGTCCTGCTTGCCCGTGGCAAGATCCGCTACTGCTGCCTGCATACACAGCTTTCCTTGCCCACCCACATCCACACCTGCGTGACTGCCCGCTGCTCAGTATTCGCAGCACTCCACTATGAACAACTCCTGCCACTGAGGGACAGGAAGGAGGACAGCTGACCGGTAGGGGCTAATATTTGTTATTTTATTTCTCCTGTGGGGAACAATATGATTTATGTGGGGAGAATAAGGATTTATGGAGGGAACAATGTGAATAATTCATGTGGGGAGCAATAAGATTTATGTGGGGAGAAATGTGATTGATTTATGTGTGAGCAACATGATTTATGTGGGGAGCAATAGGATTTATGTATTGAGCAACATGATTTATGTGGGGAGCAATGCGATTGTTTTCTCTGTGTAGGCCAATGTATGTGTGGATTTTTTTCACTGTGAGTGCCAACGTGTGTGTGTGTTTTTTTTTTCTGTGGGGAACTTATGGTGTGCCTTGGCAATTTTAAAATATTGTTTGGTGTGCCACGAGTAAAAAAAGGTTGAAAATCACTGCCGTAGAGGATGCTGGGCGCCCGCCCAGTGCTTCGTTATCCTGCAGTAGCTATTTGTTTCAGTACTGTTTTGTTCTTGGTTAAGTACTGTGTTGTTACTTGGTTAAGTAATGTTGTTCAGATGTTGCTGAGTTTTCAAGCTCCAATATAGACAGTGGGCGCTAGTATACTGACTGTTAGACACCTATAAAAACACTTTAATAGTGACTGCAGCTTCACAATTTGGGGTGCTGAACCTCAAATAAAAATGGATATACAAACAAAAAAACAATAGGAAGCGCTGTCACCAAAAGTATCAAATTTAATAAAAGTTGTTTTTACATTATTCATAATAACTCACACAATATTATAAAACCAACTCTCCTGGTAGTTTTAAACCATTCTACTGACTCAATGCTACAGATACAATGTTACTTTAGATTTTATACAGTAACTTTTTAGTGTCCACGCTAGGAGGCTCTCTTTGATACACTGTATCAATATTGAATTGATCTTTAGTAAGATCCTCAGAGAAGTCTCTAAAATATGCAGGCTCCACGCGTGGGCTAATTAAATGAATGAGCTCACTAATGCCCTTGATTTTTATAACAATTGTAGGATGCACATTTTAGATGATTTGTGATCAATTATGCCACAGTGTTCTGTTCAGTTATACAATGAATTAAAGCATGCTACTCTTGTCACAGCTCGCCTGTGTGGCCCGGAATTTAAGAGACTTTGCTAGGGTGATATTGATACAGTGTATCAAAGAGAGCCTCCTAGCGTGGACACTAAAAAGTTACTGTATAAAATCTAAAGTAACATTGTATCTGTAGCACTGAGTCAGCAGAATGGTTTAAAACTCCCAGGAGAGTTGGTTTTATAATATTGTGTGTGTTATTGTGAATAATGTAAAAACAACTTTTATTAAATTTGATACTTTTGGTGACAGCGCTTCCTATTGTTTTTTTTTTGTTTTTGTTTTTTGAGTTTTCAAGTTGGTTAGCTTGGTTTGCCTTGTATGTGTGAGCTGCTGTGAATCTCGCCACTATCTGTGTAATTCCTTCTCTCGAAGTTGTCCGTCTCCTCGGGCACAGTTTCTATACGGAGTCTGGTAGGAGG
Source organism: Pseudophryne corroboree (assembly GCF_028390025.1). NCBI lineage: Eukaryota > Metazoa > Chordata > Amphibia > Anura > Myobatrachidae > Pseudophryne > Pseudophryne corroboree. The sequence goes on along the minus strand of NC_086447.1, from coordinate 53,469,065 downwards.
GGCATAGAGGGAGGGGCCAGCCCACACTATTAAACTCTTAAAGTGCCAGTGGCTCCCAAAGGACCCGTCTATACCCCATGGTACTAAATGGAACACCAGCATCCTCTAGGACAGGCCTGGCCAACCTGTGGCTCTTTAGCTGTTGTAAAACTATAAGTCCCATCATGCCTTGCCAAAGTTTTGCTATTAGGGAATGCTAAAACTGTGGCAGGTTATGCTGGGATGTTTAGTTTCACAACATCTGGAGAGCCACAGGTTAGCCAGGCCTGCTCTAGGACGTAAGAGAAATAGGCTTAATAACCGTATACAATGTCAAAGTGCAGCAAAGAAGGCAAGTAAGGTGCTAGCGTGCATAAAACGGGGCATTGAGACAAGGGACGAGGATGTAATCCTGCCGCTGTACAAATCATTGGTACGTCCGCACCTGGAATATTGTGTTCAGTTTTGGGCACCACATTATAAAAAAGATATCTGTGAACTCGAAAGGGTTTAAAGGCGTGCTACTAAATTGATTAAAAGGCTAGAGGGACTGGATTACGAGGAAAGGCTTACTAGGTTGAATATGTATACACTGGAAAAGAGGCATCTAAGAGGAGACATTATTAATATCTTCAAATATGTAAAGGGAAATTACAAAGAGTTATCAGAGGAATTGCTTATTAAAAAAAAAAACTTTGTATAGGACACGAGGTCACTCGCTGAGGATAGAGGAGAGAAAATTCCGTACGCAGCGGAGGAAAGGGTTCTTCACTGTTAGGGCAATAAGGATTTGGAATTCCCTGCCAGGGAAGGTGGTAATGGCGGAATCTGTAAATGCAGTTAAAAATGGATTGGATAAATTTCTGACTGAAAAAGATATCCAAGGTTATAGAATTTAAAATATCAACTTTGATAATCTGGGATTAACATGATTTATAGTTGTTAACTAGACATAAAACATTACTTCAGCAGGGACATTATAATGAACTCGGCTTAATACAGAATACAGGTTGAAGCCGATGGGCATCTTTTCAACCTCATTAACTATGTTACTATGTTACAGTCCCCTTATACATTGCCAGGTAGAGCCCCTCTTACACACTGTACCAAGTACAGCTCCCTTTTACACACTGCGCCAGGAAGAGCCCCCATTACTGTTACACATTGCACCAGGTAGAGCCCCCTTTTACACATTGCACCAGATAGAGCCCCCTTTCCTTTTGCACATTGCACCAGGTGTATAAGGGAGCTAGGCTGATAGCTGATGGTCCCCTCTTTCCAGGGGGTAACAGATTTTTAAAATTGGCCCTGGGGAAACTGAGATATCTGACTTCAAAGCAGTGGTCTCCATCCAAGCTTATTAATTGATTCTCCTAGCCAGATATCTCAGGTTCTGTTTGACTTTGAGTTTTTCTGACAGTGTACCCCAAAAGATGGGATTCTCCCCTTTTGGTTGACTCTGGCAGCTTGTCTCTACCATACCCAGATCCAGAGATATCAGCCTTCCAGCAGCAGGCTCCAGCTCCACATGCCTAATATATATTATAATATATTTGTATATTTTCGTTGGTGGATTGCTCTGGCTCCTGAACTCTGATCCCCAGGTCCCCAGCACCTCCTGAAGGAGGAAGGGGGGGGGGGGATAGCTACTTTTTAAAATATCATTCAAAGCTAAAAAAAAATCTATTTCCAGGAACTTGAGATATCTGCAGTCAAGCAAGCTGCCCTCCCAGCAGAAATTACTGCTCCAGGTCCTACATGCAGTGTGGAATATAGGGCCTGGTTCAGGTTCCACCACCCCCCTTTTCCAAGCAGAAATTGCGATCACACCGCAGGGGGCCTGCTTCCATCTTTTTGATTGCGGTGGCTGGGTGTGACGTCACGCAGCCGCCCCGATCATGCCCCTGTCATGTCCACCCCATTCATGCTGGCATGCCCCCCAATTCCAAGCCACGCCCCCGCAAAGCTAAGTCTCTGCCTTGGAAAAGGAGCGTTGCCGCACCCTGCCCCACGAACACCTCATTTGCATTTTCTGCGGGCGCACACAGAAAATGCGGGTGCAGGACAGGCCCTGTGCATGCACCGCATCCTTTTAGTAATTTTTGCGTTTGGATTGCGTATTGCGATCCGTCTTGAAACACCCCCTACCACCCACGGGACACCAAAGCTGCCGCTGATAGCACCCCTTCCATTAGAGGATGGGTAGGGGCCCCAGTGCATTGCTGTGCCCAGGGGCCTACACTGCTGTTAAGACAGCCCTGGTTTGTGTGTGTGTGTGTGTGTGTGTGTGTGTGTGTGTGTGTGTGTTATACTTACTTCAGCCTCCAGAGCAGCTGCTTCCACCTGGCTGCCGGTTTGTCAACCGCGCTATGTTCTTCTCCTACTGCGGACATTGGGAATTGGGAGGGGCGGAGCGTAGGTGGTACAGGATGCTGCAGTCACTGCAGCGTGCCAATGCAGGCTGCCTGTCACTGTGTGAGCAGGAGCCGGTATAGTACAGCACTGGCGGGGCAGCGACGGAAGCACAGCTGTGGGGGTGCTGACTATCTAAGGATGTATGGGTGTTTTTGCACCCCGTTTCAACACCCAGAACGATTATCTAAGGTGGTCTGCGTCCAATTCTGGCACCCAACAAGGCTATCTAAAGATGTCTCTGTGTTCTGCACACTAGCACGGTACCCAGAATGGGTATCCAAGGTGGTCTGCTGCCCGTTTCGGAACCCAGAATGGGTATCTAAGGTGGTCTACATCCTATTCCGGCACCCGGAACAGCTATCTAAGGTGGCCTGCACCCTATTCCGGTACCCGGAATGGCTATCTAAGGGTGTCTGGGTGTTCTGCACACCATTTCGGCACATGAAACAGCAATCTAATGTGGTCTGCATCCTGTTCTGGCACCCGACACCCTTGTCTATGATGGTTTGAGCCCTGTTCTGGCACCCGGAACAGGTATCTATGGTGGTCTGCCCCCTATTCTGGCACCCTGAACAGCTATCTAAGGTTGTCTGGGTGTCCTGCACACCATTTCGGCACATGAAACGACAATCTAGTGTGGTCTGTATCCTGTTCCGGCACCCGGAACGGTTGTATAAGCTGGTCGGCACCCTGTTCCGGCACCTGGAACAGGAATCTGTGGTGGTCTGCCCCCTATTCTGGCACCCTGAACAGCTATCTAAGGTTGTCTGGGTGCCCTGCACACCATTCCGGCACATGAAACAGCAATCTAATGTGGTCTGCATCCTGTTCCGGCACCCGGACCGGTTGTATAAGCTGGTCGGCACCCTGTTCCGGCACCTGGAATAGGAATCTATGGTGGTCTGCCCCCTATTCTGGCACCCTGAACAGCTCTCTAAGGTTGTCTGGGTGCCCTGCACACCATTCCGGCACATGAAACAGCAATCTAATGTGGTCTGCATCCTGTTCCGGCACCCGGACCGGTTGTCTAAGATGGTTTGAGCCCTGTTCCGGCACCCGGAACAGGTATCTAAGGTGTTCTGCGCCCTATTCTGGCACCCTGAACAGCTATCTAAGGTTGTCTGGGTGTCCTGCACACCATTCCGGCACATGAAACAGCTATCTAAAATGGTCTGCCTCCTGTTCCGGCACCCGGACCGGTTGTCTAAGATGGTTTGAGCCCTGTTCCGGCACCCGGAACAGGTATCTAAGGTGTTCTGCGCCCTATTCCGGCACCCTGAACAGCTATCTAAGGTTGTCTGGGTGTTCTGTACACCATTCCGGCACTTGAAACCGCTATCTAAGATGGTCTGCATCCTGTTCCGGCACCCGGACCGGTTGTCTAAGATGGTTTGAGCCCTGTTCCGGCACCCAGAACAGGTATCTAAGGTGGTCTGCGCCCTATTCCGGCAACCGGAACAGCTATCTAAGGTTGTCTTGGTGTCCTGCACACCATTCCGGCACATGAAACAGCTATCTAAAATGGTCCGCCTACTGTTCCGGCACCTGGACCGGTTGTCTAAGATGGTTTGAGCCCTGTTCCGGCACCCAGAACATGTATCTAAGGTGGTCTGCGCCCTATTCCGGCAACCGGAACAGCTATCTAAGGTTGTCTTGGTGTACTGCACACCATTCCGGCACATGAAACAGCTATCTAAAATGGTCTGCCTACTGTTCCGGCACCCGGACCGGTTGTCTAAGATGGTTTGAGCCCTGTTCCGGCACCCGGAACAGGTATCTAAGGTGGTCTGCGCCCTGTTCCGGCAACCGGAACAGCTATCTAAGGTTGTCTTGGTGTCCTGCACACCATTCCGGCACATGAAACAGCTATCTAAAATGGTCCGCCTACTGTTCCGGCACCCGGACCGGTTGTCTAAGATGGTTTGAGCCCTGTTCCGGCACCCGGAACAGGTATCTAAGGTGGTCTGCGGCCTATTCCGGCACCCTGAACAGCTATCTAAGGTTGTCTGGGTGTTCTGTACACCATTCCGGCACATGAAACCGCTATCTAAGATGGTCTGCATCCTGTTCCGGCACCCGGACCTGTTGTCTAAGATGGTTTGAGCCCTGTTCCGGCACCCAGAACAGGTATCTAAGGTGGTCTGCGCCCTATTCCGGCAACCGGAACAGCTATCTAAGGTTGTCTTGGTGTCCTGCACACCATTCCGGCACATGAAACAGCTATCTGAAATGGTCCGCCTACTGTTCCGGCACCCGGACCGGTTGTCTAAGATGGTTTGAGCCCTGTTCCGGCACCCGGAACAGGTATCTAAGGTGGTCTGCGGCCTATTCCAGCACCCTGAACAGCTATCTAAGGTTGTCTGGGTGTTCTGTACACCATTCCGGCACATGAAACCGCTATCTAAGATGGTCTGCATCCTGTTCCGGCACCCGGACCGGTTGTCTAAGATGGTTTGAGCCCTGTTCCGGCACCCGGAACAGGTATCTAAGGTGGTCTGCAGCCTTTTAAGGCACCCTGAACAGCTATTTAAGGTTGTCTGGGTGTTCTGTACACCATTCCGGCACATGAAACCGCTATCTAAGATGGTCTGCATCCTGTTCCGGCACCCGGACCGGTTGTCTAAGATGGTTTGAGCCCTGTTCCGACACCCGGAACAAGTATCTAAGGTGGTCTGCGGCCTTTTAAGGCACCCTGAACAGCTATCTAAGGTTGTCTGGGTGTCCTGCACACCATTCCGGCACATGAAACAGCTATCTAAAATGGTCTGCCTCCTGTTCCGGCACCCGGACCAGTTGTCTAAGATGGTTTGAGCCCTTTTTCCGGCACCTGGAACGGCTATCTAAGGTGGACTGTGCCCCGTTCCGGCACCCGGAATGCTGTCTACGGTGATCTGCTGCCTGGTTCGGCACCCGGAATGGCTGTGTAATGTGGTCTGGATGTCCTGCACCCCATTCCGGTACACAAAATAGCTATCTAATGTGGTCGGCGTTCCGTGTCGGCACCTGAAACGGCTATCTAAGGTGGACTGTGCCCCGTTCCGGCACCCGGAATGCTATCTACGGTGATCTGCTGCCTGGTCCGGCACCCGGAATGGCTGTGTAATGTGGTCTGGATGTCCTGCACCCCGTTCCGGTACACAAAATAGCTATCTAATGTGGTCTGCGTCCCGTTCCGGCACCTGGAACGGCTATCTAAGGTGGACTGTGCCCCGTTCCAGCACCCGAGATGCTTCTACGGTGATATGTTGCCTGGTCCGGCACCCGGAATGGCTGTGTAATGTGGTCTGGGTTTTCTGCACCTCCTTCCTGCACACGGAACTGCTATCTAAGGTGGCCTGCTGCCCATTCCGGCACCTGGTACGGGTATCTAAGGTGGTCTGTCTGCCCTATTCTGGCAACCGGAAAGTGCTCCCACTTTTCTGGATTTTTTAATAGTCCCCTCATCTCCGGTCCTTTTTTTGGTTACAGTGCCAACCCCTGTACCTCTGCCACGGACCCCTTGCCTCTATCTCTCAAAATCTTGCAGCCTTCTGTCTTCTCCCGTCTCTTTTGTCAGGCAGCATTGTGTCTTCATTATAGCAGATGCACGATGCTGCCAGGAGCCAGGAATTGGCGCTGCTATATCAGTGCTTATTTCTGCAGGGGCAATGGCAATACACCACTGGCTACTATGTGGGACATACGAGGGGACAATGTGGCCGGTGCTCAGCTCCGACCATGTAAGCAAGCCCGCCAACTGACTCCTCCAACACATACCCCGCTTGCCCCACCCTTATTATGCCCCTAATTGTTGTAGGCTGTGGGAGCTATTCAGAGTGGGTCGCAGAATTTTTTCACACACAGCAAAATCTGCGACCATAGACTTACATGCTGGGGGCCGCCCAGGATAGGGCAAGGCCGCCCAGCATGAGTGGCGCCAAACTGCGATGTGCTCACAATTTAATTGTGAACGCATCGATTAGAGGCCGACCCCTGCTTGTGCAGCCTGGCTGTGTAGACAGGGGCACCGCAACCATTTTTCCATAAGCAGGAAATGCAGGAGACATCATAGACCTGCCCCCAAAATGTCCATGACACGTCTGCGTTTCCCGATGTCGTCTCCCGCAATGCCGCGTCGCCACCAATCACCTAACGATCGCGTTCTTCTGAGAGAAGGGTCGCGCACGCGCATTATGTCTGTTGTGCATGCGCAGACCCTATGGACGTGGCCCAGTGATCAGTCATAGCGGCCCGGGAGGGGGGGAGATGGGGCACAGCAGGAACCACATCCTGGCGACCCCCGTGCTATAATGGAAGCAAATAACAAAACTATTTTTCTTTTCTAAACTAAATGGAGGGGGCGACATGTACCTGTGTGCCCTCCCCCCCTTCAATGGGCAGTAGCGGATCTTGCCACGGGCAAGCAGTACTTTTGCCCGGGGCGCCGCCTTCCGGAGGGCGCAGGGCGCCCTCCAGAGGGCGCCGCACCAGGGCAAGATCCGCTGCTGGTGTGTGCCCCCCGCTGCCCCCGGCCGCTGCCGCTGGGAAGGGAAACTAGACGCGTACGCGTCTAGTTTCCCTTCCTGGAGAGGTCCTTTACTGTGCGGTGCGCGATGACGTCATCGCGCACCGCACAGCAAAGGTCCTCTCCACGAAGGGAAAATAAGAATTTACTTACCGATAATTCTATTTCTCATAGTCCGTAGTGGATGCTGGGACTCCGTCAGGACCATGGGGAATAGCGGGCTCCGCAGGAGACAGGGCACATCTAAATAAAGCTTTTAGGATCACATGGTGCGTACTGGCTCCTCCCCCTATGACCCTCCTCCAAGCCTCAGTTAGGTACTGTGCCCGGACGAGCGTACACAATAAGGAAGGATCTTGAATCCCGGGTAAGACTCATACCAGCCACACCAATCACACCGTACAACTTGTGATCTGAATCCAGTTAACAGTATGATAACAAAAAACGAAGTAGCCTCTGAAAAGATGGCTCACAACAATAGTAATAACCCGATCTTTGTAACAATAACTATGTACAAGTATTGCAGACAATCCGCACTTGGGATGGGCGCCCAGCATCCACTACGGACTATGAGAAATAGAATTATCGGTAAGTAAATTCTTATTTTCTCTAACGTCCTAGTGGATGCTGGGACTCCGTCAGGACCATGGGGATTATACCAAAGCTCCCAAACGGGCGGGAGAGTGCGGATGACTCTGCAGCACCGAATGAGAGAACTCCAGGTCCTCCTTAGCCAGAGTATCAAATTTGTAAAATTTTACAAACGTGTTCTCCCCTGACCACGTAGCTGCTCGGCAAAGTTGTAATGCCGAGACCCCTCGGGCAGCCGCCCAAGATGAGCCCACTTTCCTTGTGGAGTGGGCCTTTACAGATTTAGGCTGTGGCAGGCCTGCCACAGAATGTGCAAGTTGGATTGTGCTACAGATCCAACGTGCAATCGTCTGTTTAGACGCAGGAGCACCCATCTTGTTGGGTGCATACAATATAAACAACGAGTCAGATTTTCTGACTCCAGCTGTCCTTGAAATATATATTTTTAATGCTCTGACAACGTCCAGTAACTTGGAGTCCTCCAAGTCGCTAGTAGCCGCAGGCACCACAATAGGCTGGTTCAAGTGAAAAGCCGAAACCACCTTAGGGAGAAAATGAGGACGTGTCCGCAGTTCTGCCCTGTCCGAATGGAAAATCAGATATGGGCTTTTGTATGATAAAGCCGCCAACTCTGAAACTCTCCTGGCTGAAGCCAGGGCCAATAGCATGGTTACCTTCCATGTAAGGTATTTTAAATCTACCGATTTTAGAGGCTCAAACCAATGAGATTTGAGAAAATTCAAAACTACGTTCAAATCCCACGGTGCCACTGGAGGCACTATTGGGGGTTGTATATGTAGTACACCTTTGACAAAAGTTTGTACTTCAGGCACTGATGCCAATTCCTTCTGGAAGAAGATTGATAAGGCCGAAATTTGAACTTTAATGGACCCCAATTTTAGGCCCATAGACAATCCTGCTTGCAGGAAATGTAAGAATCGACCCAATTGAAATTCTTCCGTTGGAGCCTTCTTGGCCTCACACCACGCAACATATTTTCGCCAAATGCGGTGATAATGTTGTACAGTCACTTCCTTTCTAGCCTTAATCAAGGTAGGAATAACTTCCTCTGGAATGCCCTTTTCTTTTAGAATCCGGCGTTCAACCGCCATGCCGTCAAACGCAGACGCGGTAAGTCTTGGAACATACAAGGTCCCTGCTGAAGCAGATCCCTTCTTAGAGGTAGAGGCCATGGATCCTCCGTGAGCATCTCTTGAAGTTCCGGATACCAAGTTCTTCTTGGCCAGTCCGGAGCCACCAGTATTGTTCTTACTCCTCTTTTCCGTATAATTCTCAGTACCTTTGGTATGAGAGGCAGAGGAGGGAACACATACACTGACTGGTACACCCACGGTGTTACCAGAGCGTCCACAGCTATTGCCTGAGGGTCTCTTGACCTGGCGCAATATCTGTCCAATTTTTTGTTGAGGCGAGACGCCATCATGTCCACCTTTGGTCTTTCCCAACGGTTCACAATCATGTGGAAGACTTCTGGATGAAGTCCCCACTCTCCCGGGTGAAGGTCGTGTCTGCTGAGGAAGTCTGCTTCCCAGTTGTCCACTCCCGGGATGAACACTGCTGACAGTGCTATGACATGATTCTCCGCCCAGCGCAGAATCCTTGCAGCTTCTGTCATTGCTCTTCTGCTTCTCGTGCCGCCTTGTCGGTTTACGTGGGCGACTGCCGTGATGTTGTCCGACTGGATCAACACCGGCTGACCCTGAAGCAGCGATTTTGCCAGGCTTAGAGCATTGTAGATCGCTCTTAGCTCCAGTATATTTATGTGAAGGGACGTCTCCAGGTTTGACCACACGCCCTGGAAGTTTCTTCCCTGTGTGACTGCTCCCCAGCCTCGTAGGCTGGCATCCGTAGTCACCAGGACCCAGTCCTGTATGCCGAATCTGCGGCCCTCTAACAGATGGGCACTCTGCAACCACCACAGGAGAGACAACCTAGTTCTTGGTGACAGTGTTATCCGCTGATGCATGTGCAGATGCGATCCGGACCATTTGTCCAGCAGATCCCACTGAAATGTCCGTGCATGGAATCTGCCGAATGGAATCGCTTCGTAAGAAGCCACCATCTTTCCCAGGACTCTTGTGCATTGATGTACTGACACAGTTCCTGGTTTTAGGAGGTTCCTGACAAGTTCGGATAACTCCCTTGCTTTCTCCTCCGGGAGAAACACCTTTTTCTGAACCGTGTCCAGAATCATTCCCAGGAACAGCAGACGAGTTGTCGGGGTCAATTGAGATTTTGGAAGATTCAGAATCCACCTGTGTTGCTGAAGCACTACCTGGGTTAGTGCTACACCGACTTCCAGCTGTTCTCTGGACTTTGCCCTTATCAGGAGATCGTCCAAGTAAGGGATAATTAATACGCCTTTTCTTCGTAGAAGAACCATCATTTCGGTCATTACCTTGGTAAAGACCCGAGGGGCCGTGGACAAACCAAACGGCAGCGTTTGAAACTGATAATGACAGTCTTGTATCACGAACCTGAGATACCCTTGGTGTGAGGGGTAAATTGGGACATGCAGATAAGCATCTTTTATGTCCAGGGACACCATGAAGTCCCCTTCTTCCAGATTCGCTATCACTGCTCTGAGTGACTCCATCTTGAACTTGAATTTCTGTATGTACAGGTTCAAGGATTTCAGGTTTAGAATAGGTCTTACCGAACCGTCCGGCTTCGGTACCACAAATAGTGTGGAATAATACCCCTTTCCCTGTTGTAGGAGGGGTACCTTGACTATCACCTGCTGAGAATACTGCTTGTGAATGGCTTCCAAAACCGACGTCCTTTCTGAGGGAGACGTTGGTAAAGCAGACTTTAGGAACCGGCGAGGGGTAGACCTTTCGAACTCCAACATGTAACCCTGAGATATTATCTGCAGGATCCACGGGTCCACTTGTGAGCGAGCCCACTGATTGCTGAAAATCTTGAGTCGACCCCCCACCGCTCCTGAGTCCGCTTGTAAAGCCCCAGCGTCATGCTGATGGCTTTGTAGAACCCGGGGCGGGCTTCTGGTCCTGGGCAGGGGCTGCTTGCTGCCCTCTCTTACCCTTTCCTCTGCCTCGCGGCAGATAAGACTGTCCTTTTGGTCGCTTGTTTTTATAGGAGCGAAAGGACTGCGGCTGAAAAGACGGTGTCTTTTTCTGTTGGGAGGGGGTCTGAGGTAAAAAAGTGGATTTGCCGGCAGTTGCCGTGGCCACCAGGTCCGAAAGACCGACCCCAAATAATTCCTCTCCTTTATATGGCAATACTTCCATATGCCTTTTGGAATCCGCATCACCTGACCACTGTCGCGTCCATAAACTTCTTCTGGCAGATATGGACATCGCGCTTACTCTTGATGCTAGAGTACAAATATCCCTCTGAGCATCTCGCATATAAAGAAAAGCATCCTTTAATTGCTCTAGAGTCAATAAAATACTGTCCCTATCCAGGGTATCAATATTTTCAGTCAGAGAATCCAACCACACTACCCCAGCACTGCACATCCAGGCTGAGGCTACTGCCGGTCGCAGTATAACACCAGTATGTGTGTATATACTCTTCAGTGTAGTTTCCAGCCTCCTATCTGCTGGATCCTTGAGGGCGGCCGTATCAGGAGACGGCAACGCCACTTGCTTTGATAAACGTGTGAGCGCCTTATCCACCCTAGGGGGTGTTTCCCAGCGCGCCCTAACCTCTGGTGGGAAAGGGTATAATGCCAATAACTTCTTGGAAATTAGCAGTTTTCTATCTGGGTTAACCCACGCTTCGTCACACACGTCATTCAATTCCTCTGATTCTGGAAAAGCTACAGGTAGTTTTTTCACCCCCCACATAATACCCCTTTTTGAGGTACCAGCAGTATCAGAGATCTGCAAAGCCTCCTTCATTGCCGTGATCATATAACGTGTGGCCCTATTGGAAAATACGTTTGTTTCTTCACCGTCGACACTAGATTCATCTGTGTCGGTACCCGTGTCGACTGACTGAGGTAAGGGACGTTTTACAGCCCCTGACGGTGTCTGAGACGCCTGAGCCGGTACTAACTGGTTTTCCGGCCGTCTCATTTCGTCAACTGACTTTTGTAATGTGCTAACATTATCACGTAATTCCATAACTAAAGCCATCCATTCCGGTGTCGACTCCCTAGGGGGTGACATCACCATTACCGGCAATTGCTCTGCCTCCACACCAACATCGTCCTCATACATGTCGACACACACGTACCGACACACAGCAGCCACACAGGGAATGCTCTAATCGAAGACAGGACCCTCTTAGCCCTTTGGGGAGACAGAGGGAGAGTTTGCCAGCACACACCAAAAACGCTATAAATGTATATAAACAACCCTAGAAGGTGTTGTTTTTGATATAAGCGCTTTTAATATATCAATATCGCCAAATTATGCCCCCCTTCTCTTTGTTACCCTGTTTCTGTAGTGCAGTGCAGGGGAGAGTCCTGGGAGCCTTCCTCACCAGCGGAGCTGAGCAGGAAAATGGCGCTGAGTGCTGAGGAGAATAAGCTCCGCCCCTTTTTCGGCGGGCTTTTCTCTCGGGTTTTAAGAAAACTGGCCTGGGTTAAATACATACATATAGCCTTAATGGCTATATGTGATGTATTTATTTTGCCACTAAAGGTATTTAATATTGCTGCCCCCAGCAGCGCCCTGCACCCTCCGTGACTGAATCAGTGAGACGTGTAGCAACAATGGCGCACAGCTGCAGTGCTGTGCGCTACCTTCATGAAGACTGAGGAGTCTTCTGCCGCCTGCTTTCCGGACCTCCGTCTTCAGCGTCTGTAAGGGGGATCGGCGGCGCGGCTCCGGGACGAACCCCAGGAGGACCTGTGTTCCGACTCCCTCTGGAGCTAAGTGTCCAGTAGCCTAAGACTCCAATCCATCCTGCACGCAGGTGAGTTGGAAATCTCTCCCCTAAGTCCCTCGATGCAGTGATCCTGTTGCCAGCAGGATTCACTGAGATTTAAACCTAAAAAAACTTTTTCTAAGCAGCTCTTTAGGAGAGCCACCTAGATTGCACCCTTCTCGGACGGGCACAAAAACCTAACTGAGGCTTGGAGGAGGGTCATAGGGGGAGGAGCCAGTACGCACCATGTGATCCTAAAAGCTTTATTTAGATGTGCCCTGTCTCCTGCGGAGCCCGCTATTCCCCATGGTCCTGACGGAGTCCCAGCATCCACTAGGACGTTAGAGAAATAGACGCTACGCGTCTAGTTTCCCTTCATAGAGAGGACCTTTGCTGTGTGGTGCGCGATGACGTCATCGCGCACCGCACATCAATTCAGTCTGTACAGGGGGCGTAAATTACCACGCCCCCTGTACAAAGCCACGCCCCCTAAAGCCGCCCGGGGCGCCAGTAGCCCCAGAGCCGGCCCTGTCAATGGGTAAGGGGTAATTCATAACTTAGCATATATC